>NC_056744.1:1487932369-1488007369 GCF_019279795.1 Protopterus annectens | reverse complement strand
CACACTAACATATTATGCCATACCATCCATTTGTACGCCAAGCAATATTGTCATTGTGGTTGGTTATGCAAACTAGTTGCTTGATGTTGCACATCATTTATTGACAAAATAAACATACAGAAATATGAGAGGACTACCACAATTCTTTTTAATGAACTCTGATGAATGGTCATGGCTTCCAAGACCTCTGATCATGGCAGGTTTCCAAAGTGGTGCAGTAAAGAGAGTAAAAGCTTCCTGCACCTGCTGCATAGAGGCCATCAAGACTGCCTGACTGAAGTCTCCTATGAGGGTCCCTAATAATCAGTATAAAGTAGATGCCTGGCACCATCTTGCCAGAATGGTGTTGAATGTCACTTGCATACCGCTCTTTAGTAAGCAGTGATGGCATCACTACAATGACTTACGAATGTGCCATCGTGACCTAGGTAGCAAGTTGGAAGAGTGTAGAGCAAGGGACCTGAGATTTATTGCTAAGTACTAATAATTATTCACTTTAATTTGTCTTGTAAGGTTTATATGTTTGTATTTGACTTTTAATTTCTCTTGCAATTTGACGAACTATCGGAAAACTCCTTCTTTTTCTAGAGGTGAATGGAGCACCTCTCCAGCTAGAAGGGGTATGTATGATTTTGTGACATATTTAGCAGTATTCATTAATATAGCTGCCAGTTATGTGCGAAAGCTGCTGAAGCATGTAGCTGTAGAAGTGGTATTATTTAGGTAGATTACTGTACCTTACAGATTACCAGTGGAAATAATTGTACCTGTCATTGTCAAGATGTGCAGTGCTTGTAACTATGACGTTAAGTTTACAGTTCTTTAAGATGCAACATCCATTAGGAAAGCACAGCAAAGCATTTTACTTGTAGGCACGGTTTATTACACCTCTCCAAAGTAGGACACATGACACTGGCATAGGTAACATTGGCATTTGTTCCTCTGACATGGGCCCTTTTTTCCTACTGTAGTGGATCTATTTATCAGTGGCTTGACAAACATCACAGCATGCAGCACCTAAGCACAGTGCCTGAGTCAGGCTATACATTTTTTTTTCAGAGTGAGGATGAATGGATGTATGGGGTGTATATTACTTTGTTGAATGGCAGATCATTGAACCGCTATTCATTGAACTCCTAATTATTGAAGCCGCTAATTGCCGAATGGAGTTTTCAGCAAAATTTTTCCTAGGGCAAACCAGTGGTTGGCCACCATCTGTAATTTACCCTTTTCCCCACTGCAGTGTGATCTCAGAGTTGGTATATTTAGTTATGGGGTGGGGGGGATTAGGGCAGTGTGCGAGATGAAGTTCCGTCCCCCCCCCCCCCCCACACTTGGGTAGGTTTTACATTTTATTTTTTTTTTCTTTATGGTCACTAGGATGGCCTCTTTTTGGTTTACCCTAGGAAAAGTTTTGATTAAAATTCCATTTGGCAATTAGCAGTTTCAATATTTAGGGGTTCGATGAATGGCAGTTCAATGATCTGCCGTTCAACAAAGTGATATGGACCCGGATGTAATGGAGGTACAGGTGTGGGTGTTTGCCATGGATTGGCAGTGGCTGCAAGCTGTGTTTCTTTATATATGGGTAGGGGTAGCAGTTTGATGCTGCTGTTATGCTGGGAACACATACTGATTGCTGGATGTAATCCCACTGGCATATTTTGCCCATTATTCAATCTGACAGATGCCACTGTTTGACATTCTCTCTCCATTAATACCCATTCCTGTACAAACATATAACCTTGTCATGTCTGCTGCTGGGTAACACTCTTCCATAAGATGCTTCTAAGGGATCCAGAGGTACGGTACTACACACAGGTCACAATTTTCTGAGAGCAAAAGTACAGGTCATCATCTCACCATGCATGCCTGCTCACAGTCAAGGTAGTAAAGATCACTGACACTGCACACATGCCTGCACATCCTACTAAGGAGTCATGTAATACGGTAGGTAGGCACAAATTTATATTTAATGCTTATTTACTATACACCTGTGTACTGTTCTGATAGGTTTATGTCTCATTTACCCAATAATATTGTTTGTTTTCTCTCCTGCCCTCCCCTCCTCTCTTTGTTGATTTCCTTCATTTTCATTTTTTATTTGATTTTTTTATTTCTCTCCAGTCAGGTTTTCATTTTCCACAGCTTCGGCCACAGCTGTGTCAGTGGTGAAGCTTAGGTCTCCACCCTTCACTGGGCCCAGGCTTCTCCCACCAGTACTCCACCTGGTATCATGCCTGCCTCTCCATCTAGTGTGGCATGTTGAAGCCACTTTAAATCAGCTGTGTACTCTGTCTGCTGCTCATTACAGGAAAGTGTTATTGTTCCTTCCAGTGGCACTGCCATGGTGGTCAGTTTGTCATGTGGAACGAGTTGGCCAAGGCAATAGGTGACCTGGTAGACAGGCAGCTGGAAACCTGTATTAGCCACATGGAGTAGGTCCTCGTGCAGCTTTCAGAGTCATACTACTACCTAGCTGTGCCTTTACCACCTCAAGGTGGGCCTACTGAGGAGAGTAGTGAGGGATCTCTCCTTGAGTCTGGCCCAGGCAATGTGGAAAAAAAGAGGGTTATACCTGACCTACCCCCATCCTGATATTTCCCTTCCTTGTGTATGACCTCCCCTCCCCTCTTTGTTATCTTATCCTCCCCATCACTAATATTGTCCCTTTGTTTGCATATCTATAATTCTACAGTCAAACATCCCTGTATATCAGCACCTCCCCTTGTCAGACTTTGTATGTGTTTTATGTTTATTTGTGTGCCCTTGCTTCCAAACCTCTTCCTCTTTCCATCCCTTGTCTTACCTTTATACTCTTCCTTATCTTTCCTTTTCCAAAAAAGGGTGCCTATTAATGCATTCCTTACCTCTCCACTTTCTTTCTTACCTCCATGTTTCCTTGTGTATACTTCTCTGCTTGTGGTACCACTTTTAAATGCCAAAAAGGAGATATAAACATTGCTGTAGGTCCCTTAATGTGGCTTGTAAACTTTCTCATAGAGTAACTATTTAGCATATGTGAATATGCTTAGGTACATACCTGCTACTTGCTTACCAGTTCTCTTTGTGCCAGTCCTGGCTGCAATTGTAGGAATCGAGTTTTCTCTCCTGAGCCTGCCATTTCCATGTATGGATTTTCTAATTACACTTTGTTAATACATAGTTAGCTTAGACAAGCATGCAATAGGGCATAACTGACTTTACCTGAACACAATCACAAGTCTGCTTCTGAATCAGTGTCATAAGTAATTCATTCAAAAGGCAACACACACACACACACACACACACACACACACACACACACACAAAACTTCCATGGCTTTGTAGAAATTAGGGCAAAGAAAAGTATGCAGCAATTTCACCATCCCATAGCACACCCTCTTTTCAAAATTCATAATTTATAGCTCAATCTTTCTATATTCCTTAATATAAATGAACAGTCTGCTTTACCCATATCGTCTTTTTTTGAAATATGTTTTAGAATTATGTTCAACCATTGCTGCATTTTTCACCTCCTTAGGCACCCACTAATTCTCTGATCCACAGATTACTTCCCATCATGTGTTTCCTTTAACAATAACAAAACAGCATTCCCTTCCCTACTCATTAATTACATTTCCTCTTTTCGGGCAGTTTTTCATTTCCTTGTAGATCCCATTCTCTTTTAATTTTACTTCTAAATACAACTTCAAAACTCTGTACAGCATAATTCTTTCAGTCCTTTCATAGAACCTAACAAATGTTTAGATAAAAGTGTAGTCCATCTTCCAATCATCCCAATATATGCCTTTAGAGACAAAATCCCAGACTCATCTGTTGCATGAAAAATCACAAAGACGCATGATCCTTTGTAACCAATGTTCTCCCCTCTCAAACACGGTTACTTCAATATCATTAGTGGTGAAAAATACTAATTTTGTTAATAAAAGGAAAGCTTCATATCTATCTGTATATATGTAGTATATCTAAACATGTTATATCATTTACTTTATAACTAACAAATTCAGATAAAACAGGTGAAGAAAACATGAAAGAACAAGACAAAGTATCACCCTACATAATTACTTTCCCTTCCAAATGTTCAGCATGTCTTGATGAGATGTGCTTTTCGGTTCCAACCATTTTTTGCTGATAGATTGTATAATTCAGTTTTGTTTTATTTTATTTTTTCCCAAAAGTTCATCAGCTGACAACTTGATAGTCAAGCTAAACAATAAAGCAAGCTAAATAAGTTTAATTAATTAAAATGTAGCTCTTACTTCCATGCTCGGAGCTGATGCACTTGGGATTTTCAAGAACATCCTCAAACTCATAGCACAGTCCACTCAGGTACATCATTTTATCACACCGAATGGTCATGGGTGAGCTGCAAACCTAAAACAATCATTTACATTTTTGTTAAACATTTGCTATTTGACTTATAAATCTGTCTAATCTCATCATTAGTTCACAAAATTAAGGAAAGTACAGCAAATAAAATTAAGAACAAAATATTGCATTCTGATTGCTTTTAATTAAATCTGAATTACGGAAAACACTTCCTCTTATGGGATACATCTTCATTTTCTATTTAGTTCAGTAAAGAAAACCTGACCAGCTATAAGACAGACGCCCTCTACCATTCATGTGTGCAAATGCACATATAACATGGAATTTTGGTTAGCACCCCTTTGACTTGAAATTGTCATTTCAATTTACTTTTGGAAGGTGTTTTCACCTTATATTGCTAACCTCTGCTATACTATACTGTAGTGACTAACATGCCAGTCAAAGAGGCCTCAGCAAAAGCCTACTGTAGAATCATTCAAGAAAATTACCAGGCTCAGTTCTCAATAGATTTTGCCCTGCCATAACTACCTGTTCAGTGATTCATCTTCTGAACACACTGCAGTCATGAATTATAAGAGTCATGAGCAAAAAGGCATTGGATATGGCCACCCTAGTTGACTCAATAATTACATTTAACACACACACACACACACACACACACACACACACACACACACACACACACACACACACACACACACACAAAGTAGGTTAACACTTTTAACAATTTCAGGCTAAAATAAAGATTCAAGTCCAGGAAATCAAGAGCACCATGGTGGTGGTGCTGGGGGTTGGGTAGTGAAACAGACTACAGTACTAAATCGTATCTAGCACTATTCACAAGCCTTAAGGAAAAACACAGATGACCTGGTGGCTCACAGTAGCTGAAATAATATTAGAATCCTTGAGCTCCATGTAGAAGCTAAAGAAATACACTTTCTCCATGTTTGGATCCCCAACACACTGGAAATAGACCCCATTTTCAATTGCTTCTTAGAGACAGCATATTACTTTCAGGTGCCAACTTGTCTCTAACGGCATGGCCAAGAATATTCATTGTAAAGTTTCTTTACTTTGTCGAAACTCTAAAAGTGTTTGGGCTACATGGGGATGAAAGAGATAGTGCACTTAGGAAGGAACATCTGCTATGAAAATGACTTTTCTTTACTGATAGTTGAAAACTGAAAAGTGTTGTGGCCCCTCATTCAGCACCTATGCAGGCAACAGATCAAGGCAACAATCTGATATCCATCAAGGTTGAAAATTACATTTTCTGTTGGTAGCCATTTATTCCCAACCATAGAAAAAGAGGCTGCTTTCTTAATGAAAAATATTTATACCATCTCAAAAAGACACTGGACTATGTACCTCAAAGGAAGAAGAGATCCCAACAAATATGAACCAAAGTTATACATTCCCTGGACCATAAACTCTGTAAGGCTGCCTGGTCTCTGCCAAGTCATGATCCTATAGTGCATCTGCATGAATATATGATGAGGAAGTGAAATTACTGTCACCTTCTTTTCCTATCCCCGTGGTTGTTGTTGTGTCTTTCGGCTTTTCCCGGTTATGGGTCGCCACAGCGGAACTCCGGTCCGCTAATGATTGGCAGTAGATTTTTATGTGCCGACTTGCCAGGTCTGACACACAACCTTCAACGAAGGTATGCCCATTCACGCATGTTTCCACACAGAAGGCGCTCTAGCTGAGAATCGAACCGGACAGCATCTTACTATGAGGCAACAATGCTACCGCAGCACCACCACTGCAGTTCTTTCTATCCCCGTGGTTCTAGACATAAATGAAAGACATCTACTTGATAAGAGTTAACTGTTGTGATTGTACTGATAGTTAAAGTTGCTCAGGCCAGATGTTAGTGCTCAGGTCAGATATTAGTGTGTGCCACTTTTTGTTGCTCTTAGACATGCCTCTTCACTACCACTGCAAATTCTGACTGAACATTCACTTTTTGCTGCTGCAACATCTAGGGGGAGATGTCTGTGCTGTACTAGCTGACAGTATTAGCACTGTAAGCAGTACATGCCATCTGTTATTGACTCTATCAACTTCTAATAAACAAGGCAATATGCTATAATATTTTTATTCAACTTATGGCTCATGAAGTTTATTCATTGTTGTTTATTTTATGAAGACTGTAATTCCACAAGGGGAAGAAGTCAGCCTTTATTTGTTTTGCTGCGATTCCTCTCTACCTGTTGTTACAGCTGATACTACCTTGAGTACTGTTTTTATCCTCCTACTAATAGTATGGGATTCAAATGCTAGTGATATTACAGAAAGTACAGTCTTACAAAGAAAAGTACAGTTGTGTAGGTATCCCACCATAACACTAAATGTCCAAATATATCACAGTTGTAGTACTCTTAACAAATGGAACTTATAGGTTATCCTGGCCCATCTACAAAGATTTAACTCTTTTCTCGTACACAATATATCTGTCATTAGCTCTTGCAGGAATGCTATTATAAAAAAGGTGTACAGCCATGCCAAAACTCAGCTGTCTTACCCCTGAAGTAAGAGGCTGATGCCTATAGCTCTAGGTCAAGTCCTACAATATAACCAAGGCTGAAAAGAAATAAATGGAAGAAAATACCCTACTTGGGCCAAAAAAAAGAAGCCTCTAAAGAGGGTAAAGGATGTGCTTGCAGCTCTCACAGACAGAATTTATTAGGTTAAGAAAAAGTTAATTTTCGGTGTGTACCAGGCAGTTTTTATACTGCCTAACTATAGGAAGTGCTAAAACACTGACAGTAGAAGAAGACGTAGTCTGCTGTCTCTATATGCAAATACATACCTTTTAGAATGTGTGGCTTGAGGCAATAGAAGACTGAATGCTATGCCTTCATGCATTACATATCCCTGCAAGACAGGATGACTGCAAAGAGCACACAGTATTTTAAATAACTTACTGTTTGCCTGGAAACCTTGTTTATCAAGACAGCATAAGAACAAAATAATGACAGTCAAGCTACATCTCAGAATCAGCAACAAAGTTACATTAATCATTTCTCTTAAACTAGACATTTCATACATAAGGGAATTTCATTTATTTGGGCAGAATACCATACACATGCTACACTTATGTCAAGATAACATATTTCTAAAGGTAATTATGACCTGCAACAGTGAGTATTCTACAACAGCTGTGATTGAATAATGTTGCTCCCTTTGCAACAGGATAGTCTAGTTTCTCTCAAGAGAGCAGAAAGAAACTCAAGATGTTCAGTCACCAGTAAGTTCACTCACGGTCATGCTTGCCTCTCCTTGGGCTACTTAGATACAGGCTTTCTGCACACTGGTAAATTATTTTCTAGTTTATAGTCTACTTTCATCAGGCTTCAGCACATCAAATTTTGCACTAGTAAGAGGCCATTTTTGATGATGGTTTTTTAGTCATGAAATTTCCTGTTTTCTCCTATATGCGATTTATAATTCATGTCTTTAGGGGCTGGACTTCTGTTTTTTTTTTATTTCCTGTAATAACATACCCATTCTCCAAAGAACTGTTGTGCATCTTGTATGTTAGTACTTTGTTCTATTTCATGGTAATCTTAACTTACTGTAAAATTGTTTGTATTATATACAAGTATACTGTTTCACTGAAGGCCTACATCTTGCTTACTCATTACTTATTCTGTATATAATGTGACGTTAATTATTTTGATATTTGCATTTTTTTATATGTACTGTGACTGTCAGTTGCTCGGATGGACTCTGTCCAAAACTGATAATGACACACCTCAAAAAGAAACAAGTGTGACCTTGAAATGCACATTTTGCAATAAAATAGTAATTTTGACAGTTACTTACTAACAGTTTTGAAGGATGTGATGGAACCTCATCTGCATCTTGTTTTTGAGCTGAATGCACTGGAGTTATCTTTGTTAATGTTAGTCCAATTGAAGTAACTCCTGAATCATCAGCATCTAAAAAAGAGAGAGGGAGAGACAGATAAAACTTCAAAATGCATGACGCACACTTACTCTGGAGGTGATCAAACACACGAAAAAATAGTGACAACATTTATGTAGTCATTAAAGCATGGATAAATCAAAAAGTACAAAGCTGAGTTGAATTTTGTTGATTTGCTTTCTTTGCATTTGCTTTGCATATCATAATTATCCTTTGGATTTTTTCTTTAATTTTTAATTTGTTGAGTAGCAAAGTACTTATTTAACTTTGACCTCTTTGCCAAGATCTAGGAAAAGTATAAAAATAAAAAAAGCATATGCAATAGAGAGTAGTAGTCAATACACACCTTCCAGTTATTTAACTGAACATGTCGAAAGATTCACTTAAATAAACATATTATACAGAAACACAGGTTACATACTTAGATTATAACAGCAATATTTTGATTTCAAGAATAAGTGCAACTAATTCAGAAAAAACAAAAGAAAAACAAAATGCTGGTATTCCACTGATGCTGTGGGGCAGTTCATACGAGAGTGATGACCCAATCATTGGGAGGACTTACTCCTGGTAATTATACTGTTTACATGGGCAGACAGAGAATGTGAAAAGGCTAAGAAAGAGGGAAGAATTTTGATTTAATGCAAAAGATGTAACTAAGCAGTGGCCAGCAGTCAGACTGTCACTAAGGTTAAAGCACTTGCACATCAGACATCAATTAAAACACACTGAACAGGAGTATAAGATAATCAAACAGCATTTGACATGCTTACAATGATGGATGGGTGTGAGAATGAGGAGAATCCATGAACATATATCACTGTCAGAGTCCAGTATGCTGAAAGTGGATGTGAGGCAGACATGTTTCCATCAAGATGCCACTGGACCCAGAGATGTTTCTATCAGGATACAACTGCACTTAATGTAGGGCACCGTCAGTTTCTACTGAACAGATGAATTGTGCAAATAGAAACATACTGACAGAGTGAGGCATAGATGTTTCTATCAAGATACCACTGCACTTAATGTAGGGTGCCATCAGTTTTTACTGAACAGATGAATTGTGCAAATAGACACATACTGACAGAGTAAGGCAGAGATGTTTTGATGAAGATACCACTGCACTTAATGTAGGGCACAAATAAGTTATGTACTCATCCATCTGTGTTGTCAGTCTTTATTTATCCTTGACAGATGAGTTTGGTTCAGATTTCGGAACCAACTCAGACGTTACTACAGCTCATGCCAGCCAAAAACTCTCCAGCTTCACCTCTACCCAGAATCCCTATCTCTCAATTACCTCAGATCGATTTTGCAGGAAACTTGTAAACATTTGAAAACATATATACATCTATATATACACATACAGGAAGTAAGCCAGATGGAAGCCTTATCCACTGTATTTGGATAGCATAACAGTTTAGGCTCATATGATCTTTTCCAACAAAAACCTCTGAGAATGGGTGATGGAGGGAGGGGGGGGGGTCAAAGTTAAATGAAGATTGACAACACAGATGGAATGTTATGGTGAGTACATAACTTCTTTATCTGATGTTGTCAATCTTCATTTTATCCTTGACAATTGGGGCAGAGTCCCCAGCTACCTAAAAACTTGGGTGGACGCACGGAAAGATATTCCTGAGCTCCATCAAGCCAAAAGATGATCTTAACCTAGAAACCAGGTCTAGTCTGTAATGATTAATAAAAGTATGTGGAGAAGCCCAAGTAGCTGCTGCACATGTTATCCATAGAAGCTCTAGATTAGAAGACTGCTGAAGTGGCTACAGACCTTGTAGAATGTGCTTTGACAGGTTTAGGCAAGGTTAACTTGCTTTTATCATAAACAAAAGAAATACAATATTTCAGCCAATTAGAATGGGTAATCTTGCTGACTGCCTTGCCCAACTTCGCAGTAGAAAAAGAAGCAAACAGTTGACGTGATTGCCTTATTATTTTTGTTCTGTGAAGATAGAAATGTAATTGTCTGTGGAGGTCTAGTAAATGTAGAGTGCATTCCACTTTGTTAGAATAATTAGGGAAGAAGACTGGTAAATTAATAGTCTGGTTGATATTAGTCTCTGACACTACCTTGGGCAAGAAGGAGGGTTGGTTCATAAAGATACCCTAGCCTTATGGAAGACTAGGTAAGAAGGTTCAAATGAAAAGGCCTGGATTTCTAAAATTCTTCTGGCTGAAGTAATGGCTGCCAAAAAGAATGTCTTCCAAGACAGAAACTTTAGATTGCATTCTGCAGAGGGTTCAAAAGGAGAATGTATTACTGCCTGTAGCACTAAATTCAAATCCCGAGGAGGAGTTGGATCTTTATATGGGGGTTTTAACAAAAGAGCTGTTGTGTCTTTCGGCTTTTCCCGGTTAGGGGTCGCCACACCGGAACTCCGGTCCGCTAATGATTGGCAGCAGATTTTTACGTACTGAGTTGCCAGCCCTGACGCACAACCTTCAACGAAGGTAAGCCCATTCATGCATGTCTCCACGCAAAAGACGCTCTAGCTAAGAATTGAACTGGACAGCGTCTTACTGTGAGGCAACAACGCTACCGCAGCACCACCACCGCAGTCAGAGTGCCTGTTAAGAATGATTTACAATCCCTGTGAGAGGATAAAGAACTATTGTAAAACTTAGAAATGGCACCCAATTGTAGTTTGAGGGTGGAAGGAGAAGCCCCAGCATTGAACAGAGATGCTAAGAAATCTAAAACATGCTCAAATGAAGCAGAGAAAGGGTCAGTTTGTTTTTCATTTACCCAAATTGTAAATCTCTTTCACTTACTTAAACAGTTTTCTAGTAGAAGATTTATGTGCCATACTGGATAAAACATGTATTAGGACGCCTGCCAACTAATGGAACTGAAGGAACCACACAGTCAGCTTGAGGTTCAAAATGTTTGGGTGTACAAGGCCATCTGTATGGGACAGTAGAACTGGCATGGGTCCAGAATCCAAGGTTAATGAATCAAGTGAGGCCAAAGATAGGGGAACCAAATCTGTCGAGGCCAAAAGGGGGCAATGAAGATTACTATACTCTTCCACCTGAGTGCTTTCTGTATGAATTTGGGGATTAGAGGTATTCGGGAAAATGCATACAGTAGACCGAGGGGCCAATTGTGCAGGAGAGCATCCTTGGGTGACCTTCCCAGAGGGGGAATGAGAGCAAAGTAACTACTGCTTTTGTTGTTTAGGGGAGATGCAAACAGATCGTAGTAAGGCTGACCCCAATGATGGAATATCATTTTCGCCACTTCTGGACTGAAAGACCACTCATGAGGCTAAAGGATACATCTGCTTAGCTTGTCTGCAGTCACATTGGAACTCCCCAGAATGTGCATTGGTATTAGAAAGCACTTGCACGAGGCCAATCACAGTCACACTCTGAGGTCTTCTCAACAAAGGTTCCTCCCTGTTTGTTGATGTAACAAACCACTGACATATTGTCCTTCTGAACTGCAATAGTCCCCTGAGGAAGAGCTGTCTCAAAGGCCTGCAACACAAGAAGCACTGCTCTTATCTCCAGGACATTGACATGTAAGTTGGCCTCTAATGGGGACCAAGTGCACTGGACTGTCTTGCCCACATAATGGGAGGTATCCGTGGTCACAATGGCCATGGGCTCTAGAAAAACAAAGGGACAAATGTGAAGAATCTGTTCGGAATACATCCACCAAAGAAGGTCTATTTTGCAATGGTTGGTGATCAAGATTTGGTATGACATTGGGTGATGAAAGATAGACCAGTGGGAAGCTAGTAGCCATTGCAGAACTCTCTAATGTAACCTGGCTAATGGGACTAGAGTTATGGAAGCTGCCATGCATCCTAGAGCTTGCAAAACTAATTGTGCTGGAACCTTCTTCCTGTGAATTAACTTTCGAACCTGAACCACAATTCTCTGATGTCGTTCTGGAGGAAGAGATGCTATCATCGTTTCAGTATGCAGTACTGCCCCTATGATTTCTACATTTTGTGTCGGGGTTAAATTTGACTTTTCTAGATTGACGGTAATCCCCGGATGGGCACAGGTGTGGAGGGTGTAGTCTCTGGCTACTATTAATTGATGCTTGGTAGAAGTGGTTATGAGCCAGTCGTCCAAATAAAGAAACACTCAGAATCCGTGCAGTATCAAGTGAGTTGTTACTACTGCCATGCATTTGGTGAACACCCTGAGGGCTGTGGTGAGGCCAAAGGGCAGTATTCTGAATTGGTAATGACTGGCTCCCTGCTGGAAGTGGAGGAACTTTCTGGAGCATTTGTCCATTTATAAAAGGTAATACACATCCTGAAGGTCTACTGAGCACATCCAGTCATCTTTCTTCAGAAAGGGGAGAACAGACTGCACCATGACCATCCGGAACTTTGTTTGTCGAACAGACTTGTTCAGTACACTGACATCCAAATTTGGTCTCCAGTCCCCTGTCTTTTTTGGCACCAAAAAGAATCTTGAGTAGGTTCCGGATCCTTCTTGGTCTGGTGGGACTTGTTGGATGACTTGATTGTCCAGCAGTTTCTGAATTTCTTGCACTGCTGCATCCCTCTGATTGGGTGGAATATCCGGGATTTTCTTCTCAATGGGGGTACATTGTGAAAAGGGAATGATATAACCTCTGGATATGATCAATTGCATGCAGAAATCTTTTGTCAAGTTTAGCCAGGCATTTAGGTGCAAGGATAAGTGTCCCCCGACTGCCTCCAGAGGAAGACAATCAGGCTTCCCTTCAGGAATGTTGAAAGGGCTTGCCTGGGAAAGAATCCCTGATGCCCTGGTTTTGCAAGCCACCCCTGCCACACGAACAGTGTCTTCAGTTTTGGTTCCCACCCCTCTCTGCCCCTGGGGGAACTCTATCCATGTGTGTCTTTGAAAAGCCCTTGGGATTTCTCATCCATATTTTCCACTGCTCTTCTCGTTCCTAGAAAAGGACCTTTGGGGGTTGGAGAAACATAGGCCCACAGCAGAAAGGGTCTTATCATCCTTTTCACACCTGGATAAAGTCTCTTTTATTTTAGGGCAAACAAGGATGTTCCTTCAAAAGAAGCACTGATGAAAGACGACATGAATGTTTCCACAAAGTCACACAGGTGCATCCAGGCATGTTTCTTTATGGCTATGCCTGTACCCACTGCTCCGGACATCCCTTTGGCTGTATGAGCGATCAGTCTCATGGATGAATTGGACACAGACTCCAGGGTGGCTAACTGGGAAGCCACTTTCTCTTGGACTCCCTCAGCTACAGCTCCTGCCAGGGTGCCTGACAACTCTTTAATCAGATTCCATTGTAGTCTGGTGAAATGTGCCAAGAAATTCAAAGACCTTATGGTGAAAGTCAATGAAGCATAGACTTGCTTCTCAAACTTGCCCATGGCCCGAGACTCTCTACTGGGTGGATGGGCAAAAGAATTATTTTCAGCAAGTTTCTTTTTAGTAGCTGCCACTATGACCATAGCATCTACAGTCAACCCCTTAGCCCTAAACTGCTTGTCTTCTGGAGCAGAAACAATCTTGTCTGGTCTTTTGTGGATGGGCTCGATGGTGTCTGGAGCCTTCCACTCGTGCTGAGAAATCAACTTAATGAGTTCTTCTCCAGGTGGAGTCACCCAAGAGGTATATGGGTGGATGCCAAAAGCCTTCAGGTAAAAAGATTCCTCAGAGGAAGGGTTTTGGAACTTCCAACCACTCCTCTGTTTTAAAATTTCCAATATGTCTCCAAATGAGACATTTTCAGGGGGTGACTGTGGGGACCCTTCCCCACCATTGAAATCTGTGTCTTCAGTGACAGATTACTGGGGGAAATCAAAGTGCTTCCTTTTGCACTTTTTTTTCTGAGTGACCTCCTTAGGAGGATAGTCTGGGCAGGTATCAGAAGATGACAGTACCTGTGCCTGTGACACCTGAGGCTTCACCACCCGCTGTCCCAGTGCAGAGGTAGTAGGAATAACAGAACTAGAGGAAGGAACCTGTCCCAAGGGGGAAGGCACCGACTGGGTCTCTGCAAGAGAGAGGGCCCTCTACATAGCTTCGAAGGCCGGTCCCCCTGAAGAGGGAAGGGAGCCCAGAACCAAGAAGGACTGCCTCAGCATTGGGGTCACTCCATGCTCCAAAGAACTGACACCCAAGACTAAAGCCAGAGCTGAACCGAAGCTGCAAGGAGCACAGATGGCTCCAAAAAATCTGGAGTTGAGACCTGTCCCCCAGAACTGGCCAGGTAGCCACAGCCCTGGGAGGTCTCTGGTTCAGAAACAACCGAAGAGCTAAGGGTAAGTATGGGCTCCAAAGAACTGAGCAGCTCAGAGCTGATACAGCCAGGGCTGGGAGTTCCGGGACAGAGGACTCTTAAAACCACAGAGAAGGTTAGAGGAGGAGTAGTTAATGGCGTAAAAGAAGTGTCATAACAACACCCAAAGGGTCGGTACTGAAGAGGTGCCTGAAAGCCCTCTAGCCCATAAGATCTTATTCACTAGTCTCTACACGTTGAGTTCTAAAAGGCTTTTGGTGGAATGGATGGACAACGTGGAAGGGGACTTAGGCCTTTGCAAGACTATATCTGGGAGCTCCCCAATAAAGTGATCAATAGACGGAGAGTAGGTATTTATAGGTAATTTAGTCTTGTCTGGTGAAGCAGCAGTTACTTTCTGTACCAAGGTCTTCAATGTCGAAGGGAACACAATTGCGATAGGTGCCAGAGTACATGTCTGTACTGGAATGTCAACAGCAGAGGCCTTCGGTTCCGTGGGAACTGTCAGAGCTAAGGTCTTCTATTTTTTTCTGTTTTGGAACTGATGGGGAGATCAGAACTGAAAGACTTCTTTTCTTCAACTTTTCAGCAGTGAATAAGGAAAAAGGAGAAGAAACATCTGTCTTGGCTTTATCTCCAGTAGATAAGGCTTCACCAAAGGCTGATGGGAGAAGTCCATTTAAAATAAGTTTATTCTGCCTTTTCACTAAAGAGCGGTGGTTGTAGGTGTGGTAGATGCTGCAGTCTTACTGTAAATGGTGAGGACAGAAACAATATGCACCTAATAAATGAAAGTCTGAAGAGAGAATTTTATGGCCACACTTCTGGCATTTTTGAAGCCAGAGGGGCCTTTACCTTGTCAGCCATGTCAAAGAAAAAAATTAGGGAGATCCGCTGAGCAAAGCTTACTCCACACAAACAAAAAAAGGAAATGAGAGACCAAAAAGGATATCAGTTTTACTTTTTTTTTTTAATATATTTTACGATAGAAGGGAAACATCTGTCTTGGCTTTATCTCCAGTAGATAAGGCTTCACCAAAGGCTGATGGGAGAAGTCCATTTAAAATAAGTTGATTCTGCCTTTTCACTAAAGAGCGGTGGTTGTAGGTGTGGTAGATGCTGCAGTCTTACTGTAAATGGTGAGGACAGAAACAATATGCACCTAATAAATGAAAGTCTGAAGAGAGAATTTTATGGCTACACTTCTGGCATTTTTGAAGCCAGAGGGGTCTTTACCCTTGTTAGCTATGTCAAAGAAAAAAATTAGGGAGATCCGCTGAGCAAAGCTTACTCCACACAAACAAAAAAAGGAAATGAGAGACCAAAAAGGATATCAGTTTTACTTTTTTTTTTTATATTTTACGATAGAAGGGAAATAGGGAAAATAAACTATCAACGATGGTAGTTTAAATATACACATGCATGTACAGGGTGATAAAAAACTACACTAGAGAAAGGGGAGGGAAACTATCAGCAATGATAGTTGGGAAAACACCAAAGTGTAGAGGAAAAAAGCATCAAGAGAAATACACTAAGAATAACAAGAAAAGGAGAGGGGAAACAAGATAGAAAAACTATAAGAAAAATGAGAAAATTTTACCTAAACCCACTACTGCTTGAGACTAGCAGCTAGATGCAACTATTTTGCAAAGTAGCAAATGAGATCTGAGGTAACTGAGAGAGAGGGATTCTGGGAAGAGGTGACGCTCAATAGTGTTTGGCTAGTGTGAGCAGTAGTAACGTCTGTGTCGGTTCCAAGATGGGAACTTAACCCATCTGTCAAGGATAAAATGAAGACTGACAACATCAGATCGTCACCTTCTTCTGGATAGATGAATTGTGCTGCCATGCTTAGGGATGGGGATCATCAGGCAAATACATGACTTTAGTTTTAGGAATGCTGATGGAAAAATCAACTTTAATATCCACAGATAGAACGTTCCAAAAAACTGAAAGGTAATGACAAACTGGTTAATATGATGTAAAGCTAAACTGATAGCAGCACAAGTGACTGCAACTAATTGAGGTTAAGAGAAGGAAAAATAGGTAAGGATCAATCACAGAACCATGTGGCATTACAGGAAAGAATGAGAGTGACAGACAGCACTGTCCACTAGCAATCTGAAAGAGAACCAAAACAGGCAGCTGGGCAAGTACACTTGCATCATCTTTCAGTAAGAGGAGGTGGTTTGTGGAATATATATTACTCATCAACAAAAAATGCACCAGAAAGTTTTCCATTCATTCTTGAAAACTGAGTTGATTATTGAGAGGACACTGTCCATGAAGTGAACAATTTTGGAAAACTCAAATGGTTCACCACAGAATAATGCATGTATGTTCTACAACTCAGTAAATTCGACAGATACAATTATTTGCAGCAACCTGAAGTGGGGAGGCTGGAAAGGGGAGCACAGCTAAGTCCTACTTACCTGTAACAGCAGATGTTTGTAGAACATAGTGCCTTACTGGCATATGGGTAGTAGTGCCCTACTACTCTTCCCCTGGCAATTTATAAATGCTCAGAGCTCCTCCAACTGCCTGTCTGTGGGTGTGATGGCCGAATCACCTTGCAGTACCAGGACTGTGTTTCACCCTCACAGACAGGACCCTTTTTGTTTTCTAGGGTCCAGCAGGAAGAAAAGATGCAAATGCAAGCTTTGCAAAAACCTTTTGTTCCAACCAAAAAGCCACACACCCACACAACGATAAAGGCTGGTGAGCATAACTCAATGGCAATTCCAACACCAAACTACAATCATACAAATAAAGGAGGGATGGTGGGAGGGTGCTGTCAGTAAGGCAGTGTATTCTGTGAACATCTACTGTTACAGGTAAGTAGGATTTAAACAACAGTGCTATGTTATGCAAACAGACTACAATGAGCACTGAACCACACAACCTTAAAAATAAAAAAATCACCTGTACAGAGTATAACTGGACACTTAGTCAACTTTATTAACAAGCTAAAAATACATCAAAAACTTTTTCCCTAATTCTTTTATGGGCATCATCAGAGTTAGGTAACACATGTGGTGGAAATAATAAGAAAGTTGAGCTGTGTAGTATGATCTCCGTATGTCTGAGAAAGAAATGAGTGTGTTCATGACTAAGCTTTTAAACATGTCAGCAGATTCTTTTAAACAGTAAGCAAACTGCATGACCAGAAAAAAGAAGTTATGTCTTATCATAATGTTCCATCTGTATTGTTGATCCTCGTTCAGTCATTATGTATGGGTATCGGTTCCAACCTTGGAAGTGAGCCGGCCATCTTCCAAGCTCGTGTCAGCTACAAACTCTCGAGCTAAACTCTTACCCAGAATTCCCCTCTCCCTGTTATCTCAGATTGAGTTTGCAAGTCAAAAGAAGGTAGAGGCTACCTCTGGTCAAATGACCTAAAAGAACCGGATGGTGAGATCCACTAGAATCCACAGGAGGGGGATGGAGGGAGGGTTATAATGACTGAACGAGGATCAACAATACAGATGGAACGTTATGGTAAGACATAACTTCTTTATCTGATATTGTTAATCCTCGTTCATTCCTTACGTATGAGACAGAGTCCCCAGCTACCTCTATTCCTGGGAGGCTCTCAGGGAAGGACAATCCTGAGCACCATGGAACCAAAAGATGCTCTTCCCCTGGAGGCCAAATCCAATTTGTAATGATTGATGAAGGTATGAGGCGCAGCCCAAGTTGCAGCTGCACAGATGTCATGTAAAGAAGCTCTGGCATGGAAGGCAGCAGAAGTTGCCACCGACCTTGTCGAATGAGCCTTTATGGTAGTAGGCAATGGGATATTACGTTGTGTATAAATGAAGGTCACACAGTCTTTCAACAATCTAGTCAATATGACCTAAGCAACAGCAGATCCTAATCTAGGTCCAGAACAGGCCAAGAATAACTAGTCAGATTTATGAGAGGACCTAGTCCTGTTCAAGTAGAAGCGAATTTGCCTGTGAATATCTAGGGTATGTAGGCAATACTTTCCTCTCTTTGAATGACTGGGAAAGAAAACTGGCAATTCAATGGTTTGATTAATGGACATTTCAGAGATCACTTTTGGCAGAAATGAAGGATTAGTTCTCAAAGACACTCTACCTCTATGAAAAATCAAGTATGAACTATTGATGCATAAGGCCTGAAGCTCATAGATACATCTGGCAGAAGTAATGGTGACCAAAAACAAGGTTTTCCATGACAAATATTTGAGGTCGCAAGAAGAAGCTGGTTCGAAGGGTGGCATTGTCAGAGCTTGTAGAACTAATGACAGGTCCCATGATTGAATAGGTTCTCTAAAAGGGGGCTTCAAATGAGTCACACCTTTTATGAAGGTCTTGCATAATTTGTGTGACATAAGAGAGGAGTCTTGAACACCCTCATGGAAATTAGATATTGCAGCCAAATTAACTCTAATGGTAGAGGCCGATAGACCCAATTGAAATAGGTCGGCCAGATACTTTAGTATTATCGACACTGGTGCTGAGAAGAGATCTATTTGTTTTTCTTTCAGCCAACAGGTAAATCTTTTCCACTTGCTTAGATAAGTAATTCTAGTGGAAGACTTATGAGATGCAATAAGAATGTCCCGTACTGGTAAAGAAAGATCATTCTACCTGGCAATCAAGGGAAATGGAGGAGCCAAGCTGTGAGCTTCAGGCTGTCCAAGTTGGGGTGAATCAGGTTCTGCAGATGTGAGATCAACTCCGAGGTTGGATGGAGAATCCATGGTTGATCTAGCAGGAGAGGCCAAAGGAAGGGGAACCAAATCTGACGAGGCCAATATGGTGCTATGAGGATCACCTTGCTCTTCAACCGGCGGGCTTTCTTCAGAAACTGGGGAATGAGGGGGCTAGGTGGGGAATGCATAAAGAAGACCCGAGGGCCAATTGTGGACTAGAGCATCCCTGGGTGACTGTCCCGGAGGGGGAATCAGGGTGAAGTAGTTGCTGCATTTGTAGTTGGTTGGGGATGCAAAGAGGTCGCAGCAAGGATGGCCCCAGCGATGGAAGATCTCTGCCACTATCAAGGGATTCAGGGACCACTCGTGAGGTTGTAGAATGCACCTGCTGAGTCTGCCTGCTATCATGTTGAAACTCCCGGGAATGTGTGTTGCTAGAAGAAAACGGTTGGTAGCCATCGCCCATTGCCATATCGTTATGGCCTCTCGACAAAGGGGGTAAGAATTGGTTTCACCTTTTTTGTTAATGTACCAGACAACCACCATGTTGTCTGACTGTATCGCAATTGTCCCAGACAGCAGCAGGGGATGGAATGCTTGCAATGCCAGAAGCACCGCCCTCAGCTCTAGAACATTTATATGCAGTTGGGCCTCCAATTCGGACCAAGTGCCTTGGACTGTCTACCCCTGACATAGCCCCCCCACCCCATCAGGGAGGCATCCGTGGTCACTGTGGCCTTGGGCTGCTGGGGGGAGAAGGGGCAAGACCATTGTGATGGGTTGTGGGTCATCCACCAATTTAAATCCTGTTTGCACCTGTGGGTTACTCGAATCTAGGCTGAAAGAAGATGCAGAAAAGGATACCATTGGGTGAGCAGTAGCCATTGTAGAAGCGTCATATGAAACCTGGCCAGGGGGACAATGGTGATGGAGGCTGCCATGGAACCCAACAGCTGTAGGACAGAGTGAGCTGTGGATTTCTCCCTTGAAAGGATTGGGATTAGTTGTTGCTTTATCCTTAAATTCTGTGCTCTGGAATGGATGCTCTGCAATTCTTTGTATCCAAGATGACCCCTATGAATTCTGTGGACTGAGATGGGTTGAGATTGGATTTTTGCCAGTTTATGGTTATGCCTAGCCTTCATGCAGCGAGGAAAGAGTATGCCAGGGCTTCTTCCAATAGATGTCTGGTGAGGGCGGAGATGAGCCAGTCATCTAGGTATGGAAACACCTGGAATCCTTGTAGTCGCAAGTGAGCTGTGACGACTGCCATGCACTTTGTGAACACTCTGGGGGCTGTAGAGAGTCCAAAGGGCAGTACTCTGAAGTGGTAGTGTCTGACTCCTGCACGGAAGCGCAAAAATCTTTTTGATTGCTTGTCCACTTTTATGTGGTAGTACGCATCTTGAAGAACTATCGAGCACATCCAATTGTCTTTTTCCAAAAGCGGGAAGATAGACTGTATTGTGACCATCAGGAATTTTTGTACTCTTACAAACTTGTTCAATACACTGAGATCCAAAATTGGTCTCCAGTCCCCAGTTTTCTTTGGCACCAAAAATAGTCTTGAGTAGAATCCGGATCCTATCTGGTCTGGAGGGACTATCTGGATGACTCTTTTTCTTAGCAGCTTTTCTATCTCTAGTGCTGCTTCTTCTCTTTGACTGGGTGGAATGTTGGGAAGGTTTTTGAAGGGACAGGACAAAGATCAAAGGGGATATGATAAAGTACAGTTTTGTACCTAGAAAAAATGTACAATAAATCAAGTCCAAGAAAAAACAAATCCAAATGGCGAAGCAAAGGCAATAGTTCAAATGTTGGTTCAAATGACTTTAATTTCGATCGAGACAAACAGAAATTCGACACAAGCGCTTTCACTCGGACTCTTCCGAGCTTTTTCAAGTGAGACAGTGGAAACATTCAAACAAACAGCTTAAATACTATCACTTTACAATTAATTAATTATGCAATTAGCCCGTTACTTAAAAAAGCAGTATTTTGGTTGAACTTAATTGTAAATAAATAAATAAATACATAAATAAATTTACATTTAAAATCTGTGCCAGTATAATAATGTTAAAAATTAAATAGAGCTTAATAATTCATGTGCAACCTTAAAAAATGCTCCCTATTTATACATAATATTAAATGTTATTATTAGATTTCCTAAAAAGAATATATGTATATGTTATAAATCAAAGAATTCTTAAAAGTTCATACAAACACTTTTTTAAAAAATTCTTTAAAAACTTTCTTAAAAACTTTCTTAAAAACTGAACTAGGAGATGTCAGGTTTAAGGTTGCACATGAATTATTAAGCTCTATTTAATTTTTAACATTATTATACTGACACAGATTTTAAATGTAAATTTATTTATGTATTTATTTATTTATTTATTTACAATTAAGTTCAACCAAAATACTGCTTTTTTAAGTAACGGGCTAATTGCATAATTAATTAATTGTAAAGTGATAGTATTTAAGCTGTTTGTTTGAATGTTTCCACTGTCTCACTTGAAAAAGCTTGGAAGAGTCCGAGTGAAAGCGCTTGTGTCGAATTTCTGTTTGTCTCGATCGAAATTAAAGTCATTTGAACCAACATTTGAACAGTTTTGTACCTACCATAAATGTAGATGTCCGATAGGTATGCATCTGCAGTCATCACATATGGGTTGTCCTGCCTCAGGCAGCCCTTCGGTTGGACGGATTCCAAAGACTGGGTCTGGCCTCGGCTGATGTCGCACTTTCCCCGACGTCAGAGCGTCCGGGGTATAAAAGCATCAGCCGACGCCATCTTCCTCAGTTTTTCTTGCCCCAGATGCCAGGTGCCCTCTAGGAAGGCTAAATTTGGAGAAATGCAATAAAATTCCAAACATTTGCAAAAATATATATATATATATATATACATGTATATACAAACAAATACACCATAATAGATTCCCCCAGCTAGCTAATAGAGGGGTAAGCACCCTTGGAATACCACAGAGGGGAAGGAGGGAGGGTAAACCTGACTGCAGATGCATACCTATCGGACATCTACATTTATGGTAGGTACAAAACTGTACTATGTCCTTCAAGGATGCATCTGCAGTCATCACATATGGGTAGAATACCATAGCCAATCTGGGGGTGGAGGTACTAAGTAAAGGATGGTGTAGTTAAGATGCCCTGCAGGACTGCCATAGCAAAACCTGCTCTGGATCTGGAGTATAAAGGTAAATTGTAATGCTCGGCAAATGTATGCATGGAGCTCCATGTAGCAGCTTCTAAAATGTCCTTGGTAGCCACCCCTCTTAGGAATGCTGTGGTGGTGGCTGTGGCTCTTGTGGAATGAGGTCTAATGTTAGCTGGCACAGGTTTTCCATGAAAGGAGTAAAAAACTAATGCAATTTCCTATCCATTTTGAAATTGTCTGTTTGGAAATTGCTTTTCCTTGTACCCCAGCAGCATATGCTACAAACAACTGGTCAGTCTTTCTGTAACTTTTAGTTAAGTCCAAGTAGTAGGGCAGTTGTCTGTGTATGTCCAGGGTGTGAAGAAGTCTCTCCCCTTTATTTTGTGGTTGTGGGAAGAATGTAGGCAAGTGAATAGCTTGGTTCAAAGATACCCTGGATACCACCTTTGGCATGAATGTAGGATTGGTCCTCAAAGAAACTCTGTCCTGATGAAAGATAAGAAATGGCTGCACTGCCATTAAAGCTTGTAGCTCAGATACTCTTCTTGCTCAGGTTATGGCCAGAAGGAAGGCAGTTTTCCAAGACAAAAACTGTAGATCTGCCGATGCTGCTGGTTCAAAGGGAGGAAGTGTTAGTTTTTCCAACACGAAATTCAGGTCCCAAGTAGGTAGAGGTGGTTTCCTTGGCGGATTAATGTTTTTGATTCCTCTTAGAAACTGTCTTAGGAGAGGATGAGAGAAGACAGGTGGATTAACATTGTATTCTGCTGAGATTGCTGAGGCATGTATCTTAATGGAAGAGTAAGACAGGCCATTGTGGAACAGTTCTGCCAAATATTCAAGTATATGTGTCATATTCATCACTGTCACATCTAGGCCCTTTGCTGTGTTCCAGGTGTGAAATCTTTTCCATTTTGCTGAATATGCCTTCCTTGTGGAAGGCCGGCAAGCTTCCATAATAATATCCTTCACTCTCTGGGATAAGTTATCCTGAGGAGGAGTCATGGTATTCTCCAGGCAGTTAGCTGCAAGGTTTTCAGGTTGGAGTGCAGGGTCCTGAAATTGTGCTGCGTCAGTAGGAGTGGCCATAGGGGGAGAGGCCATGGTTTCGTCTGTGACATGCTCCTTAACAGTGGGTACCAGTGCTGTCTTGGCCAGTTTAGAGCTATCAGAATTACTCTGGGCTGCTCTGTCCTGATCTTCAGTAGTACCTCGGTCATTAATGGGAGAGGTGGGAAAGCATACACTGTTAGAGCTTTCCAGCTGAAAGAGAGAGCATCCACTTTCCATGCTTGTGGGTGTTATGTCCTTGAGCAGAATTTCTTCAGTTGATGATTGAGGGGGGAAGCGAACAGATCTATTTCCGGCCTTCCCCATGATTGTGTGATGAGTAAGAAGATGTCTGGGTGCAGCATCCATTCGTGTGCATCCATGGTAGTCTTAAGCTGTCTGCCAGTGTATTGTCTTTCCCTGGCATGAACTGGGACTGTAGCTGTATGTTGAGGTTCAAAGCCAGTTCCCATAGATTCATTGTCAGTCTGCAAAGAGGGTAGGAATGGGTGCCTCCTTGCTTGTTTATGTACCACATAACTGTGGTGTTGTCTGTCCTTATGAGCAGGTGGCCTTGCTGAAGGAAAGGTTTGAAGGCCTCGATTGCGTGTATTACTGCCAGCATTTCCTTTTGGTTTATGTGCATGCGCAATTCTCTTTGTGACCATAGCCCTTGGATACATCTGCCCTCCATGTGTGCTCCCCAACCTTGGTCTGAAGTGTCCGTAGTGATGGTTTGGTTGGCTCTTGGCTTGCTGAAGGGCAACCCGCTGTTCGACTGGCAGGCTTGAGCCCACCACAGAAATTCCTTTTGAAGACAAGGAATGAGTGGGATCAGAGTTTCTAAGCTGTGACTGTGCTGTGTCCATAAACTTCTTAGGTACCATTGTAATTTTCTCATATGCAGTCTTGCTTGCGGAATCAGAAGAATGTAAGATGCCATGTAACCCAGGGCCTGCAGGATTTTCCTTGCAGTCAGCTGAGTTTGTCTTGTCAGATTCTGGAAGTAAACTTGTAGTTGTTTTTGTTTTTCTTCTGTGAGAAAGGCCATTTGGGTGGTGTCTAGATCCGCACCCAGAAAAGTTATTCTTTGGGATGGAACCAGTCTTGATTTGTGGATGTTGACTGTGTATCCCAAGGCCTGTAACAGGTGGATGGCATAGTCCATGTCCTTTAACAAAGTTTGCTTGCTGTCCGCTTGTATTAGGCAGTCATCCAGATATGGGTAGATTTAAATCCCCTGAAGTCTGCAGTGTGCAATTACTGATGCCAGGCATTTCGTGAATACTCTGGGCGCAGTAGATAAGCCAAAGGGTAATGCTGAGAATTGATAATGCTCTGACCCTGCAAGAAATCTGAGGTGTCTTCTGCAGCTTTGTCGAATAGGGACATGCAGGTATGCCTCCTTGAGGTCTAGAGTCACCAGCCAAGACCCCTTGCCCAGCATGGGAAGGAGTTGCTGTAGAGTCAGCATTTTGAATTTTGGCACAATGAGGTAAGTATTCAGTGCGGACAAGTCGAGAATAGGCCTCCATTGATTTTCTTTTCTTGGAACAAGGAATAATCTGGAGTAAAATCCCTGGCCTTGTTCTGAAAGAGGTACCTTTTCTATGGCTTTCATTTGCATTAGGTTGGTAATTTGCTTCAAAGCCTCTGCCCTCTGATTTGGTGGCAGGTCTGGCATGCCTTTTCTTTTTGGCAATCAGTGGAAATGGAACCTGTATCCTTTGTCTATTATTTGCAGTGTCCATGTGTCCCTTGTAATGCTGTGCCAATTTTTTGAGAATAAAGAAAGTTTTCCGCCCAAAGGTGCTTCTAATTGAGCCCTGGTCGGCAGAGTCAAAATAAAGTCATTGAGTCTGTCCTGGTGTAGCAGTTGTAGTTCCTGCACTACCTCTCTGGTTGGGAGGCTGCCACTGACGGCCTCTGTAGGAGCCTCTAGCTTGCCCTCTACCTCTGGCACGCCTATTCCTGCCTCTTTGAGATCTGTCTGAGTCCGGAAAGGACCAATTCTTAGTAGGTCAATTTCTGCTGAATCTCGGTGGTTGGACTTGCAGAAAGTCTTTAACTGTTTGCACAGATTTTGCCTTTTCTTCAAATTTCTTTAAAACCTCTTGAGCCGTGGAACCAAATAATTTTTGCTTTTCCATAGGAGCATCCAAAAGCTTAGCTTTAACATGGTCTGGCAGAGATTGTTCCTTCAGCCAGGCATGCCTACGTATAACTGCACCTGTCATAGCTGATCTACATGAAGCTTCCAATGCATCATAGCCACACTGCAAAAAATGGTTACTAACCTGCTGGGAGTTATGCACCAGATCCTGAAGGGATTTGCAATCAAGGGGTTCAGAAGAGGACAGTTTTTTATGCAATTCATCTAGTAAATACTCTTGGTACTGTATCATATGAAATTGACAATTTAATGCTCTCATAGAAAGAGTTGCAGAAGTATACACTTTCTTACCCTATCTCTCTAATGCTCTGGACTCCCTTTCAGAGGGCAAAGGATTTTTAGCAGTAGCAGCTGCAACCCCTTTTGGGCCCTGGGAAATAGTTTCTGGATCAGCAGTGTGGGCCTTGTACAGGTGTAGATGTGAGTCCGGGACCCTGTAGTACCTATCAGGTTTGGCAGGAGCCGGAGGGAGAGAGTCAGGGGCAGTACTAGCATCAGAGTACACATCATCAATGACATTCAAAACAGGAGGTATAGCTAAGGGCCTATGCTGAGGTAAATGTAAAAAGGTCCTTAACCTCTTTCTAGAATCAGAGAATTCCTGACCCTGCCATTGAAAATGTTCTCTCATAGAGTGTAATGTCTCTCCAAAGGAAAACTGTTCAGGAGGGAAGGCCGAGGGACTAGATTCTTCAGCATCAGAATCCTCGTAGGCCGAATAAGCCTCCTCCTGGTGGTCTGACAGAGCAGAGCCATCCATGGACTCATCTGAGGACTGGAGATCAGAGGGCTCAACCCTGGGCCTTTTGTCTGAAGGAGGTAGAGAGCCCCTGTCCGGATGAGGTTGGGAACCTCTGATTAATGAGATCAGATCCTCTGCTAGGGTAAGAATCTGACAGCTAGTTGAAGGCCTCTGAGAGGAAACCTTGGGAGGCAAAGCCTTAGTAAGTTTAGCAGCTTTAGCCCTAGAGAAAGCCTTAATGGACATGGAAGCAGGGGGTCTGGCCGCACCACGTGCAGGAGTAGACTTATCTAAAGGAATGGTGTCGGAAGGTTCCTGGACACCGGTTTCAGTAGGTAATTCAATGACTGACTCGGCCAGGGCCTCCGGGGCCGAGGTAGTCGGTTGTGTGGTTTCGGTAATAGGAAGTAACAAGGACTCGGTTTCAGCCGAGACTGAGACACTCGCGGTAGGCCTGACCGTGGTTTCAGCCGAAACCGCGGTCCGTGTGTGTCGGTCCTTGTCCTTCCGTTTTTTTAACTAAATGCAAAGTCGGAGTCTCCGACGGCATCTTATAAGCAAAACTAGCCACAAAAAACTCCTCTGCAAACTCCGACCGACGCCTAAGAGTTCGTCGGTTGAAGGAAGCACAGACTGAACAGGCCGAGACGTCGTGGTCTGGGCCTAGGCAGGGGAGGCAGTAAGAGTGGAAATCCTTATGAGGTATTTGTTTCCCACAAGTTAAACAATTATTAACTTTATCTGACATCGGCTGAGGCAAGAAAGAGTCCCCAACGGGGTACTTAGCTTTTTCGAAGTCTTCGGTAGCTGAATCACAGGAGCTGGCCAACCGGCACTTGCAAACTGCTTCTGCTTCGGGCACCACGCGGCAAGAAAGACTGAGGAAGATGGCGTCGGCTGATGCTTTTATACCCTGGATGCTCTGACGTCAGGGAAAGTGCGACATCAGCTGAGGCTAGACCCAGACTTTGGAATCCGGCCGACCGAAGGGCTGCCTGAGGCAGGACAACCCATATGTGATGACTGCAGATGCATCCTTGAAGGACATCCTCTGGTTATAATCGTTTGTACCCAAGAATCGGTGGTGATGGTTAGCCTGGCAGAAGGGTACAAGGAGAAATGACCCCCAACCACCACCAGAGGAAAAGAGTTGGGCCGCTCTTCAGGAGCGCTGGTAGGACTGGCCAGGAAAAGAGTCCCTGGAACCCTGTTTATGTGGACCTCCTCTGCCCCAAAAGGGGCGACTTCCCTGTGAGTTTCCCCCTCTGCCTCTAGGGGAGAACTCGGCCTGTGTGTCATGGAAAGGACACTGAGACTTCTTGAACCATATTTTCCCACTCTTTTGGTTTTGGGAGAAAGCACGTTGAGGGGAAGAGTAGTGGACAATTACGGCAGAAAGGGTCTTACCATCCTGTTCACATCTGGTCAGTGTGCTTTTAACTTTGGGTCCAAACAACAAGGAGGCTTCAATGGGAGTGTTAAGAAAGGAAGCCTTAAAGGGTTCCGCAAAATTGCACAAGCACATCCAGGCTTGTTGTCTCAAGAGCACAGCTAAACCTGCCACTTTAGCTGCTCCTTCTGATGCATGAGATATCAGTCGCATGGAGGAGTTAAATTCCTTTGAAGCCTGGTAAAGTGTGCCATATAATTCAGGGACCTGATAGCAAATGTCGCTGATGCAAAGGTGCACTTCCCTATCCTGTCCAGGGCCTGGGACTCTTTGTTGGGCAGATGGACAATCTGGCTTTCTTCTTCCACCAGATCCTTTTTGGTTGTGGCTGCCACCACCAGAGCATCCACAGGAAGACATTTAGACCAATGGGGAGCCATAGCAGGAGGGGACAAAATCTTATCTGGCCTCCGGGGAATAGCCTCGACGGTGTCAGGAGCCTTTCACGCATGCTGCACGATGAGCCGGACAAGTTCATCAGCAGGTGGAGTAACCCAGGAGGTAGGGGGCCAGGTGCAAAAAGCCTGCAGGAACACAGAATCCTCAAAGGTCAGATTAGAGGGCTGCTAGTCACCTCTTTGTTTAATGATTTCGAGGATATCACCAAAGGATACCTCAGAGGGTGACCAAGGGGATCCTTCCCCATCATTAAAGTCTGTGTCTTCAGTGAGGGACGTCTCTGTGGAGTCCATGTGCTTCCTCTTGCATGAACTTTTCCAGTGAACTTCCTCAGAGGGGGAAGCTGGGGAAGAGAACAGAAAGGGGGTTTCCTGTGGGAATATGTCCTGAGGCCCTTGTGCCCGTCGTCCGCTAGGTGTGATTTGTGAACATAGTGGTCCACAGGAGGGTGGGGAGATAGACAGCACAGTATCGCCAGCAGAAGCCAGAGTCTTCTCCATCAGTTGGAAGGCTGGTCCACCTGAAGAGGGGTGAGTGTCCAGGACAGGGGTCACCCCTCCCCTAAGTGGCTCAGCCTGCCGACCCGGAGTCCCCAGATGGCTGTGAAACAATAAATTAGGCAAATCACAACTATCATCCTGGGTCGTAGCAAAACTCTCCTGCCATGAAGGCAACTGCAGTTCCTTAGTGAGGTCCATAAAGGGAACCATAGAGGGGGAAGACTGTGCTATATCAATGGACTTCAAAGGCAATGAAGGAGGAGAATAAGAAGGGGTCTTTGGCGATGGGTGATCACCTCCCAAGGAAGGATAAGTCCTGGGGGCAGGATACCTCTGGCCAGAAGCACTTGATCCACAAGATGCAACACGTCATGTTCAGAAAGGCTTCTAGTCGACCTCACGGAGACAGCTGAGGGGGAAACAGGTCTGTCCACAGAAGAGACAAGCTCGGTGTCCACCTCACCAGTCCACACTGAGAACAATGGTGCTGAGAGAGACTGGACTACGGGTGTCTGCACCGAGGAAATCATTGGGGCCGAGGTCACGGTCTGCACTGACAAAAAGATCAGTGCCGAAGTGGTTGCCGGTACCGAAGCTGGAACCGACAAAATTGGTGCCAATAACTGAGGCATCGGTTCCAAGTAAGATGTCGGAGCCGACGTGGTCAAGGTCTGCACCGACTGAACAGTCGGTGCTAATGTAGTAATCATAGTAGTCTGAACCGAGGAGCCCCTCGGTTCTGATATAGTAAAGGCTACAGTAGACGGAGCCGAAATCACTGATGGCACCGAAGGTCTAGGCACTGAAAGCACTGGGGCTGACTGCGTGAGCTCCGAAGCAGAAACTTTCGCCTTCTTAGGTCTTGGTTGGCGGGAGTCCCCAGCTGGGGACGAAGGCAGAGACTTTGCCTTTGTAGGATCATCCAATATTTTCTTATGGGCTCTAGGAGGGGTTGAAGCCTCCGACCCAGAAATAGCCTCTGAAAAGGGAGATTTAAGAAGTCCCTTCAGCAACAACTTATTTTTCCTCTCAATCAAAGTTCTATTGGAAACACTTTTACAAATACCACAAGTCAGGTCAACAGATAAGTGAGACACACCCAAGCAATAAACACACAAAGAGTGTGATGTAGGTAATTTGTGTCCACAATCTGAACACCTTTTAAATCCTGGACTACCTTTTTTATCTGCCATGACAGAAAAGGAGACAGAAGAAAAGGGTACCAGAAATGGTATGAAAGAATACCCGAAGGTAATGAAGAGAAGAAGGGTTTACCAATGATGGTAAGGGAGAAAATACCTTGTGGTAAAAAGTGCAGAGAAGGAAACTCAAGAAGATATAGTTACTAAATGCGATAGGGTAAGAGACAACAAATTAGAAACTTTTCTGACAGAAAAGGTTATATTAGACTAGTCTGACAACAAATATCTATACTTAGCTCAAGAGAAGCAGCTTGACATGACCAAATGGCTAGACGGCAAATGAAATCTGAGATAGGGAGAGGGGAATTCTGGGTAAGAGTTTAGCTCAAGAGTTTGTAGCTGATGCGAGCTTAGAAGATGGCCGGCTCGGTTCTGAGGTCGGAGCCGATACCCATACATAAGGAATGAACGAGGATTAACTATATCAGATTACATATTGTGGTCTGTGCATGTTTATGTATTTTGCTGAAAATGATAGCTGGATGGAACATGTGAATGGATTAACATGTATCAGCTTGTCTGCTAAAGAATACATTCCTTCTAGTTTCTTATAGAAACTATTTCACCATCGTAACATTAATAATGCTGAGTTGGGAGAAGAATGTTTTACCTAACTTATTTATAGGACACTGATGTATTTCCTTTTAAATATTTAGTACTGTTCTAATGAATAGTTGCATTTATAGATCTTGGTAGTAAACAACTTTTTATTGGATATTGGCAGTGGTATAATAGATAAAAAGAAGTTGTCTTACCATAACGTTCCATCTGTGTTGTTGATCTTCTTTCATTCATCACTGATGGGTTCGGGTCCAATGGATGAAAGATCAACAACACAGATGGAACGTTATGATAAGACATAACTTCTATATCTGATGTTGTTAATCTTCTTTCCATCCATCACTGATGGGACAGAATCCCCAGCTACCTTGTGATCCTTGGGCGGCCCTTATGGAAGAACGTTCCTGAGCACCATTGAGTCAAAGGCAACTCTCCCTCTGGAGACCATATCCAATTTGTAATGATTGATAAACATTTGGGGTTTAGCCCAAGTGGCTGCCGCACAGATATCATCCATAGAAGCTGTGGAATGGAAGGCTACGGACGTTGCCATAGATCTAGTAGAATGGGCTTTAACATTCTGTGGTATAGATTCTTTTGCAAGTGAATAAATGTAGCATATGCAGTTCCTTAACCATTTTGATAAAGTGACCTTGGAGACAGAATTTCCCATTCTGTGCCCAGAGAAGGAAATGAAAAGTTGGTCAGTTTTACGTATTGCTTTGGTCCTGTCTAAATAAAATCTCAATTGTCTGTGAACATCTAAGGAATGCAGACAGTATTTCCCTTTATTAGAACAAGTCAGGAAAATACTGACAAATCAATGGTCTGATTGATGGAAAAGTCCGAAACAACTTTGGGGAGGAAAGTTGGATTTGTCTGGAGTGATACTCTGTCCTTGTGGAATATCAGATAGGGCCTTTTGGTGCATAATGCCTGAAGCTCAGAAATCCATCTGGCTGACGTGATGGCTACTAAGAAAAGGGATTTCCATGACAAGAATTTGAGGTCACACTTCGCTGCAGGCTGAAATGTAGGTTGAGTTAAAGACTGGAGAAGGTACAGTTGTGTACACTTACCATAAATGTAGATGTTTGACTATATTCACTGTTGTAGTCATCACACTTGGGTTATCTGCCTGCAGTTGGCCCTCAGTCAGCCCGAATACCAGAGTCTTGGGATTTCTGCATCAAATGCTGTCGCCTCTTCCATGATGTCAGGTCATCAGGGGTATAAAACATGCAGCCGATGCCATTACATCAGTTTTTCTTGCCCCATATGTCAGGAGCCCCCAAAATAGGAAGCAATTACATGGTGTGGAACACCTCCAGTACAAAGTAAATACCATAGCCAGGGAGGGGGTCTGATGTAGGTGCCAGGGTGGCACTGCTGTCAGACTGCATAGGAGTGGGTACCAGTGCTGGCGTGGCCAGTCTGGTGCAATAAGGATTGTTCTTGGCCTGTCCTGTTTGATCTTGAGTAGTACTTTAGAGAGGAGCGGCAGAGGGAGAAAGGCGTAGATTGAGAGGTTTTCCCATGTAAAGGATAGGGCATCCATTTTCCATGCTTGGCTGCTGAGAGGTCTGGGGGACAATTTGCTCAACTGATGGCTTTGGGGGGAAGTAAAGAAGTCCACCTCTGGTGTCCCCGTCTGTAGATTAGAAGTTTGAATGAACTGGGTTCCAGTTTCCACTCGTGTGGGTCCATTAGATTTCTGATTAAGTCGTCTGCCAGTGAATTTTGTTTGCCTGGCAGGAATTGAGATTGCAGGTGCACATGATTGCTCAAGGCTGTGTTCCACAGAGCCATGGCTAACCTGCAGAGTGGGTAGGAATGAGTTCCCCCCTGCTTTTTTATGTACCACATAACTGTGGTGTTGTCTTTATCAAGGGTTGTCCTGGAAGGATAAGGCATTTGCAGGCTGTCAGTGCATTCTGTACAGCTAACATTTCTTTTTGATTAATATGCAGGTGAATTTGTCCTGGGCTCCATTTGCCTTGAATGCATTTGCCTGCCATGTGAGCACCCCATGCATAGTTTGATGCGTCTGTTGTCAGGGTTTGGGCGGCAAGGGGTTGAGTGAAAGGAAATCCCTTGTTGTGTTTGCAAGCCTCTGCCCACCAAATGAACTCTGTCCTTAGGCAAGGAATGACAGGAATCACTATTTCCAGGTCCTGCAAATGTTGACACCAAAGACTTTTTAAGTACCACTAAGGTTTCCTCATATGCAGTCTTGCATATGGAATTAGGAGAATGCATGAGGCCATGAACCCTAGGGCTTGCAGTATTTTTCTTGCAAATAGCTGGGTTTGGGTGGCCAGTAGTTTGAAGTAATTTGTCAAATAAACCTGCTTTTCTAGAGTGAGGAGTGCCATCTGGGAAGTTGTGTTCAAGCTTGTTCCCAGGAATACAATCTTTTGATTGGGAACCAGATGAGATTTCTTTTCGTTGATGGTATACCCCAGAGAAGTTAGGAGCCTCTTTACAAACATCAGGTACTGAAGTAGCAATTCCTGACTGTCTGCCTGAATCAGGCAATCATCCAAGTATGGGTAAATTGGAATATTTCTCTGCCTGCACTATGCAATGACTGGAGCCAGGCACTTTGTGAATACCCTGGGTGCAGTAGATAAGACAAAGGAAAGCGCAGAGAACTGATAGTGCATAGAGCCTGCCCTAAAATGTAGATATTTCCTGCAAATTTCCCTTATGGGGATGTGCAGATAAGCTTCCTTTAAGTCTAGGGTGACCAGCCAGGAGTCCTTGGGTAGCATAGGAGGCAGCTGCTGGAGTGTGTTTTGAATTTTGGTACCACCAGGAAGGTGTTGATAATTGACAGATCCAGGATAGGGCACCAAGAGTTCTCTTTTCTGGGCACCAAGAACAGTCTGGAGTAGAAACTCTGTCCCGTTTGCTCTGCTGGAACAGGTTAAATAGCCCTGATACTGAGAAGAGAAAGTATTTCCTTTTGGGCCTCTGCCTACTGGTTTGGAGGAAGGTCTGGCAACCCACTTGTGGTTGGCAGTGAGTGGAAGTAGAACCTGTATCCCTGGGATACAATGTTTAAGACCCATCGGTCCTGGGTAATGTACTCACAGTTTTTTGCATGTAGGGCAAGTTTTCCTCCTAGGGGTGCAAGTATTCGGACATGGCTGGGACGGATGAAAAACAAGTCATTGTGAACTTTTTCCATGAGGGGGTGGCTTGCCACTCCCTGTTTTTGAGGTGGGAGCACTCCATTGTTTAGATCTGTGCATACCCTGAGACTGTAGTCTTTGTGGTCTGTTGCCCCTGGGTTTGGAATGAGAAGGTCTGGGGGGGACTGGAAATGACCAGTTTTTTGAAGGCCAATGCCTACTGAATCTAGGTGGCTGTACCTGTAATAAATCTTTAACAGTTTGCATAGATTTAGCTTTTTCCTCCATCTTTTTAAGAGCATCTTCTGCTTTTGTGCCAAACAAGCATTCTTGGTTTAAGGGAGCATCTAGTAATTTTGCTTTGACATGGTCTGGCAAGATTTGTTCCTTCAGCCAAGCATGCCTTCTCAGAACAGACCCAGTGACAGCAGCCCTGCAAGATGCTTCTAAGGCATCAAAACCACACTGCAAAGTATGTTTACCAACTTGGTTTGCAGAATGCATTAACGTTTGTAAAGCTTTATTTTTTGCACAATCAGGAATCAATAACATTTTTTGTTTAATTAGTTCCATAATATGCTGCTGGTACTTCAACATGTGAAACTGGCAATTTAAAGCCCAGATAGCCAAGAGTTGCAGAGGTATATACCTTCTTAGGTAAAAGTATAAACTGCACGTAGACTTACAGATCAGAAACTTTAATAAAACAACAAAAAAACAAAGGTAAGCGCTTTCACGACTCACAGGTTGCTTCTTCAGACAATTGTACTTGCTAAAAACATTCATTTAAATAGTAGCTTACCATCACAGCTTAAAATCATTAACCAATTAACTAAGCGAATAGTTTAATAAAATACTAAAAAAGAGAGAGGGAAAAATCTCAGAAACTTTTATAAAAGACATCTTAAAAACAAATGATATGTTAAAAACAAAAACCGATTATAAAGTAGTATATAACTACTTATGTTTAAGAGGGCGTGCTTTCAAAAAGGATTTTAGAGAAAACATATTGTTCAACCCAGGATGTTTTTCTGCATTTAACAAGAGGATCCACTTTTGCTCAGCAGCCTCTGTTTGAGTCTCTATATCACCCCCTCTATTGGAACAAATGAGAACTTGTAAAATTAAAAACTTAAAACAATGCGTCGAGTCAATATTCATAACATGTACTGCCAATGCATTTGTTTCCTTCTTGTTTCTAATGTCTCTGTTATGTTCTAAAACTCTGTCTTTGAAGGTTCTATTTGTTTTTCCAACATAATAAGCATGACATTTTTGGCAGAAGGCAACATAAACAACATTCTCAGTTCTGCAATCTGCATAGTGATGTAAAGAGATTTAAAATGACATGAAGGATGTATATACAGTGCTTGACTATAAATGAACTTACAAGCAGAACAATTTCTGCATGGGAAAGTGCCTATCCTCGTGGACTTAGGTGCATGTGGATGCGCTGATTTATGGCACAGATGTTGCTTTAATGATTTATTATTTTTAAAAGAGAATGAGGGTGTTTCACCAAACTTTTCAATAAATCCTGGAATGTCACATAAAATATTTTCTTGATAATATTGCAATAGTTATCAATATCATTAGAATATTGCAAAACAACTTTAAAGTTTTTTGAAGTGTTTCCAGATGATGTAGATGGAAGCAATTCATCATTAGAAAAAATAAGAAATGGTTTGCACCTAGTGGATCTCTGTGTCCATGCTTCCTTAATAAACAGGTCCACTTCTGATTCAGAATAGCCTCTTTCTAAAAATTCTGATTTTAGTTCTGTAAGGGCATTACTAGCTTCCATATCATTATTGTGCAACCTTAAAGTTCTATAAATTTGACCTTTAACCACATTTTTAATGACATGTTTGGGATGCATGCTCCTTTTGTGTAGAAGAGTATTTTTTCTAGTTGGCTTCTTGTAAATACTACTGTTAACCTTCTGTAAATCAGATTTATCAAGAGAGACATCTAAGAATTCTATATGATTGTATGAATGTTGATACATCTAAAGCCCTAGAATCCCTGTCCGAGGCGGTAGGGTTTCTGGCTGTAGTAGCCTTAATACCTTTATGTCCTTGAGAAATGGTTTCTGGATCCGCAGTCGGATTTTTAAAGAGAAATGTATGAGAGTCAGGTACTCTGTAGTACCTGTCAGGCTTTCTAGGTGCTAGTGGTAAAGTATCAGGGGTAAGACTGGATTCCATGAAGACATCATCTACAATATCCAGGACAGGGGATATAGCTAGCTGCCTGTGCTGAGGCAAGTCTAAAAATTCCCTGAGTCTCTTTTTGGACTGTGGGTAGTCCTGGCATTCCCAGCAGAAATGCTCTCTTAGGGTATGCAAGGTTTCACTGAAAGAAAAGTCCTCTGGAGGGGAGGCAGAGGGAATGGAATCCTCTGCATCTGAATCCTCATAGGTAGATAAGCATATGTCCTGGTAGTCAGAGGGATCAGAGTCATCGGACTCATGGTCTATAGAATCAGAAGGAAAATCAATTCTTTGTCTTTTAGAGGGGGAAGGCTGGCTTCCCCTAATTAGAGTAATAAGGTCTTCAGCCATTCTAAGTATTTGTTTCTGTAGCATGGGAACTTGAGAATGCGCTTTGGTTGTCAGTTTCCTAGGCGTAGTGCAAACTCTGGGCCTGAGAAACTCAGTAGTTTTAGTCAGAAATGAAGTAGTCGGTTTAATACGAACATAGGAAGGTCTGAATATACCCTCAGATGCCAGTGCCTGCACAGCGGCTCCGGACCCATCCAAAGTAGAGACATCTGCAGGTTCCATAGTCGAAGAAGCATCTTGCGGCATACCGGACTCCGAATGGGTCTCAGTAGAGGCCTGCAAATCTGTAAAAGTGGATATCAGGGGCTGTGAAAGCACCTCACTGAGTAGAAGTGTACTGACGACTAGCTTAACGGAAGGGTTGTCAGCAGTTTTGGACATATGCGGTCTGTCTCTGTCTTTATCCTTACTTTTTTTGGAAGATCGGTAGTTGGATGGCTTATCGAAGCCATTTAGGAATACGGAGAATGACAGCGAAAGAATTTAGTGACAAAGATAGCCTGATGACAAATAGTTTGGGCATTGAACAAGGCACAAAACTGACAGCGAGGAACGTCGTGGTCTGGACCTAAACAGGTGATGCAGTAAGAATGAAAATCTCTGTGAGGTATTTGCTTTCCACAGACAAGACAATTGTTAACTTTTTCTGAATCTGTTAGAACAAGAAAAAAGGATCCCCAATGGGGTACTTAGTTTTAGAAGACTTCAGGTTTGAAACTCGAAAAATGAAAATTTCAGGTAGCGGCCGATCGGCACTTGCAAACTGCTTCTGCTTCGGGCTCCTGCATGGCAAGAAAAGCTGATGTAATGGCGTTGGCTGCATGTTTTATACCCCTGATGACCTGACATCATGGAAGAGGCAACAGCATCCGATGCAGAAATCCCAAGACTCTGGTATTCGGGCCAGCTGAGGGCTACCTGCAGGCAGATAACCCAAGTGTAATGACTGCAACAGTGAAACACGAAGAACATCTAATATGAGCTTCCATGGTTCTATAGGTTGTCTGATTGGAGGCCTAATGTGGGAGACCCCTTTGAGAAATATTTTGCATAACTGAAGCAAGATGAGGAAAAAATCATCCAACCCATTATGATAGTTTGAGATAGCTGCTAGATGTACTCGTATGGTAGAAGCTGCAGCTCCATCTTCGAAGAATTTAGATAGGTATTGTAAAACTGCTGTGACTGGAGCTGAGTATGGATCTAGCATCTTTTTCTTTGAGCAAATAGAGAACCTTTTCCATTGTCTAGATATAGTCTTCTGGTGCATGGTTTATGAGAGGCCAGAATAATGTCACGAACAGGTGAGATGAGGTCATCCTGCTTGGCAATTAACGGAAGCGGAGAAACCAAGCTGTCAGCTTGAGACTGGATAGGTTTGGGTAACTCAACCCTTGGGGGTGAGAAATTAGGTCTGGAGGAGGATTCAGAATCCACGGTCAACATAACAGATGAGGCCGAAAGAAGGGGAACCAAACTTGTTGAGGCCAAAAGGGGGCTATGAGGATCACTTTGCATTTCAACCGAATAGCTTTCTTTATGAATTGGGGTATCAGAGGAATGGGGGATAGGCATAAAGCAGTTTGGTGGGCCAATCATGAATCACAGCATCCCTCGGGGACTCCCCCTTTGGGGGGGAATAGGGAAAAATAGCTGCTAAATTTGTTGTTTGACAGGGAGGCGAATAGGTCAGAGCAAGGCTGGCCCCAATGGCTGAAAATCTCTGCCACTACGTTGGGATTGAGGGACCACTCGTGAGGCAGGAGAATACATCTGCTCAGTTTGTCTATAATCATGTTGGAAATCCCTGGGATATGCCTTGCTATCAGAAAACAGTTGGAAGCTATCGTCCACTGCCAAATTCTCATGGCCTCTGGACACAGAAGATAGGACTTGGTTCCTCCTTGCTTGTTGATATATCAGACTAGTGACATGTTGTCTGACTGAATTGCAATCGTTCCAGACAGAAGAACAGGTTGGAATGCTTGCAACGGTAACAGCACCCATCTCAGTTCTACAACGTTGATATGCAGGTTGGCCTCCGACGTGGACCATGCGCCTTTTCCCTGGAAATGGCCCCCCCACCATATCAGGGAAGCATCCATGGTCACAATGGCTTTTGGTTGGGGGGGGGACTGGAATGGGCAGCTTCAAAATTCTGAGTCTGGCCTCATCCAGCAAAGAAGGTCCTGCTTGCAAGAATTGGTTATCTGAATTTGAAAGCATAGAGGGTGGTAATTTGGAAACCATTGAGACAGCAGAAGCCATTGAAGTATTCGCATATGCAGTTCTGCAAGAGGCACTACTGGTATGGAAGCTGCCATGGATCCTAAAACCTGAAGAACCTCTCTCGCTGAGACTTTGTTTTGACAGAGTACCACCCGGAGCTGAAGCCTCAGTTCTGAAGTCTGGGAACTGGGAGCGACACCAGACAAGAGCGGGTGTCGAAGAGTGCTCCAATTAATTCTATGTTCTGGACTGGAGCAAGATTGGATTTCTCCCAGTTTACAGTTATCCCCAAAAGTTTCACCAGGGAAAGAGTGTACTGCAGGGCTGTTACCAGAAGATGCTTGGTGGGGGCGGTAAGGAGCCAATCATCCAAATATGGAAAGACCCTGAATCCTTGCAGTCTCAAGTGAGCTGTAACCACTGCCGTGCACTTTGTGAACATTCTGGGGGCTGTAGAGAGTCTGAATGGCAGGGAATGAGACTGGCAATGATTGGCTCCTACCCGGAAGTGAAGTAGACTCCTGGAGCATTTGTTCATTTTGATGTGGTACTACACGTCCCGGAGATCTATTGAGCACATCCAATCACCTTCCCTTAGAAAAGGGAGAACAGACTGAACCGTGACCATCCGGAATTTGGTTTGGGCAACAGACTTGTTCAAATTTCTGAGATCCAGAATGGGTCTCCAGTCCCCTATCTTTTTTGGCACCAAAAAGAATCTTGAATAAAATCTGTATCCGCATTGGTCTGGTGGGACTAATTGGATGACTCTTTTTTGATACAGCTTGTTTATTTCTGCAGCTGCTTCTTCCCTTTGACGTGGTGGAATGTCAGGAAGTTTTGTTGGAAGTTTTGGATAAGGGATGAGGGGAATGGTGTAACCTCTGGTTATGATCTTCTGCACCCAGCAATCAGTGGTTATTGAATGCCCGGCAGCTTGGTGCAGAGAGAATCAACCCCTGATTGCTTCCAGAGGAAAGCAATTGGGCCACTCTTCAGGAGTGCTAATAAGGCTTCCCAGAGAAAGAATCCCTGGGACCCCCTTTGCCTCAATAGGGGAGTCTTCCAGAACTGTTACCCCCTCTACCCCTGGGGGTATCATCACAACGTGTGGCACGGAAAGAACCCTGAGATTTTTTGTGCCACATTTTGCCACTCCTCTGGTTCATGGAAAAGGAATGCTGAGGATTGGAAAATTGTAGACCTACAGCAGACAGAATCTTACCATCCTGCTCACACCTGGCCAGTGTCCTTCACCTTGGGGCCAAAAAGGGAAGATGCAAGATGCTTCGATGGGAGCATTCATGAAGGAAGACTTGAAAGGGACCACAAAGTCACAGAGGTGCATCCAGGAATGGCGTCTCATAACTATGTCTGAACCAGCAGCTCTAGCTGCCCCTTTGTGTGTGAGAGCAACCTCATGGACGAATTGGAGATCAATTCCAGGGTTGCGAGCTGTGAGGCAACTTTATCCCTTACCTCGTCAGGCACCTGTGCTGTGAGTGTTCCAGAGAGTTCGGAAACCAAGTCTCTTTGGAGCCTCATAAAATGTGCCAAGTAATTCAGGGACCATACGGCAAAGGATGCTGAAGCAAAGACTCCCTTCCCTAATCTGTCCATGGCCCAGGACTCTCTGTTGGGTGGGTGAACAGTATGACTCTCTTTGGCGAGATCCTGTTTTGTGGCTGCTGCCACCACCATAGCATGGACTGGTAAACCTCTGGACTAAGTGAGTTTTCCTTGGGGGAGGTGGGGGGGGGGTATCTTGTCAGGTCTCTGAGGGAATCGACTCAACAGAATCTGTGTTCTTCCAAGCACGCTGCACCATGGGTTGCACTAGCTCATCTGCAGGTGGGGTCACTAAAGAGGTAAATGGCCAGGCATGGAAAGCCTGCAGAAACACTGACTCCTCAGAAGAAGGTTTAGTGGGCTTTCAGTCACCCCTCTGTTTCAACATTTCAAGGATGTCTCCAAAGGAGACATCCTCAGGGGTGGACAGTGTGTACCCTTCACTGTCACTGAAATCCATGTCCTCTGTTAAAGACTCTTGAAGAGAGTTTACATGCTTCCTCTTGCACAATCTCTTCTGTGGGGGCTCTTCAGTGGGGGTTTCTGAGGAGGACTTGGAAGAGGAGGCACCCTGCAGTGGAGGGTCCTGTAGTTTTCCTGCCCAGTGTCCCAGCGAGGTGGCCTGTGACAGCTGTAGCTCAGGGGGAGAGGCCTTGGGGTTCTGACATAGGAGAAATGCTTCCAGAACCAAGTGCCCTCTCTATAGCTTGAAAAGCAGGTCTGCCCGAAGAGGGATGGGAGCCCGGAATAGAGAAGGACAACCTCAGAACCGGGGTCACCCACTCCATCAAACCTGCTCCTGAGGATGGATCCTCAAGCAGGATTGGTGCAGACAGGACTCCCAAGCACTGAGGACAGAACCATAGAAACACTTAGAACCACACCACAAACCGAGAAGCCTGCAGCCCTGTCATGGGGTTGAGGAAGGCCCGGTTCAGTGGGAACCGAAGGCCAATGAGACAGTCCCAGAGCCCCAGTGAGGTCCACTACAGGCGCCGAGATGGGAGGTTCCGAAAAAGATGTCAGAGCAGAAGGCTTTGTAACTGGAATGGTCAAAGGAGGAGAGTAGGATGGAGTCCATGGAGAAGTCAAACCAAGTCCTACAGAAGGATGAATCCTAGAAAGGGTGGGTATCCCCCTGGCTGTCAACAGCTGGTCCACAAGACGCACCACATCAAGTTCTGAAAGGCTCCTGGTGGATCTAGTGGATACTCCAGACGGGGAGTCAAGTCATTCTAAGAACAGACTGTACACCTGCCCTAGAAATGGGTCTGTAGATGGAGAGTATCGGGTCAATTGTGTGGAATCTACTGGCACCAATGTCTCAGGTTTGGAGATTGGAAGCAGTGGAGTCAAATTCATATTTATTGGGACAATAAAAGGACTCTGTGCTGAAGGGGGCACTCGGAGCCGATGTGGAAGGTTCAGTCATAATTGCAGAGATAGGCACCGAAGGCATGCACTTTGCCAAAGTTGCGCTCAGTGCCAAAGTCATAGAAGTCATTGTGAGGTCGATAGTGAATGCCAGAGACAGTATTGGAGCCGAAACTGGCACCAACATAGGAACAGCCATAGCTGGATCGGAAAACATCAGTGCTGACGAGGCAGACTTATGCTCCGAAGATAGCATTTAGGTTTTACAGATTTGCCCTGGTCACCAGATGGTGAAGAGGGAACTGAGTGGGACCTCTTCTTATCCTTGATTAGAGGGGATGAGACCTCCATCGCAGAAAGGGCCTCTGAAAAGGGTGACTTAAGTAGGCCCTTCAGAATCAACTTATTCTTGTGCTCATTCAAGGTTCGCTGACTGAAACTTTGACAAATCACACAGGGGGGTTGCAGCGAAAGATGGGGCACCCCCAGACAATAAAAACAATCATCATGGGAGGCACTATTAGGAAGTTTACCCTTACATGAAGCACAATGTTTAAAACCTGATGTGCCCTTTTTATCAGACATCATGAAATTTATACAAAACAATCCAGGTAGAATACTAGAGAAAATTTTCAAACTCTACTATCTCTAAGTCTAAACTATCTAAATATAAACTAAATCTATGAAATATGTCAAATAACACACAACTAGTTAGTTAAAAGGGAAAAAGAGAAGAAATACCAATGATGGTATTCAAGGAATATCACAAGGGTAGGGAGAAAAGGCCATACCACCAATGGTACTTAAAAGGTTTACCAAATGGGTAGAAACAGGAGTGAAAAGTCTAAATATAGCTGTAAGATTATACAAATATCAATATAAACCACAAGTGAAAGGAAAAAATACAAAATATCCTGACAGATATCAAAATGCTTTCACTTAGCTGAGACCTTGGCTGAAACGCCACTTTACGGCTACATGGCAAACAAGATCTGAGGTGACAGGGAGAAGGGCACTATGGGTAGAAGCTTAGCTCGAGAGTTTTTGGCTGGTGCGAGCTTGGTATTAGGCTGACTCAGTTCCAAGGCCTCAGAACCAAACCCATCAGTGATGAATGGAAAAAAGATTAACAACATCAGATCACTTGTTATTTTCACTTGTATTTTCTTATAAAAATACCTGGACATGTTTGTTCAGGGAAACATTACTGACTTTGGTTTTGTCTTCCACATGTGTGATTTCTAATAAATATTGAACCTCTATCAAGACTGTTTATTTACCACATTTAGTAAAACTGCTGCACTTAAACTTTCAGTAGTTGTCAAAGGTTATACTTGCTTTGGTAAAAATGGAACTGTAAAAGTTGGACATAGCAAATGTAATGATCTGAAGTTGTTGTCTTCATTTGGTCTTCAACCTGTGGGTTACCAGATCTGGCATGGATCTGACTCGGCCGCATATCCAGCATCTGATCCAAGCTGCAAACTCCTCCCCTACCCATAATGCCCCTGTCTCCTTCCTCCCTTCAGATCTCTTTAGCCATGCTTCATGTCTGCATCGCGATCCATGCTCTAGGCTACAGTTTTAGGGTAAATTACTTTTTTCTACATTTTGACTCTCCTTTTCTTAAACATTTTATTTTTTTACCTCCCTGTATGCTCTCTGTCAGTTAAAAAAAAAAAAAAAGCCCCTCTTTTCTTGTTTCCGTGTGTGTGGTCTCTGTGTGTGTGTGTTTGTTGGGCCTTTTGGTTGGGAGTACGGCTGAAATCCCTAAACCAGGCTTCTGAAAATGCACTGAGTGTGGCCACAAGCTCTCTCCAGCTGATGGCCACATTATGTGCATTGAATGTCTTGGGGCTGCCCACTTGGATACCTCTTGTTCCATCTGTGCCAGGTTTATTCCTTGGGTCACTGATGGACAGGAGGAATAAGTTAATTTTGAAGGACTTTCTCCCCCCCTCCTACCACCAGGGCCCAGGCCTCTTCTGCCCCAGCTTCTGCTTCAATCATTCTGGATACCCCATTGAGTCAGAGGGTTATGGCTCCTTTGGCAGTCCCTTCTACGGAGGTCCATTCTCCTTTGGTGTTCGACATGGTGGAGAGGGTCTTCTCGATCTCTTTGAGACCCTTGATGATCTTGTCTTTGGAGTTCGCCTCGGCTACCTTTGTTTCTGGTGCAGATCCATCCATCCTGCCATCTCAGGGACAGCCTGCTGCCTCTTTGCCCCAGGGAGCTCCTGCTTGGGAAATGCAAGACGTTTATGAGTCCTCCCCAGAGACCTCCACAGAGGAGGTGCCTCACATGCATATGTGCAAAAGGAGGCACTTGGGACTCCCCACTGGAGCCCCTCATCGAAGACACCAATTTGAAGGAAGGGTAAGGTTTCCCCCAGTCACCCCTGAGGATGTCTCCTTTGGAGACATCATGGAAATTCTGCGTCAGCATGGGGGGTGATCTGCCCCAAAACCTAACCTGGATGAATCAGTGTCCCTGGAGGCATTTGGGGCAGGACCCTGTACTTCCTGGGTGTCCCCTCCCGCAGATCCGTTGGTGGATCTTATTACATCTCGGGTGTGGATGGTGCCAGGCACAGGGAAGCCCATTCCCAAATGCCCAGATAAAATTTTGAGTGCCCTATGGACAAGACCTATTTAACCAAGGGATCTTCGGTTGATGCCATGGTGGTGGCAGCTGCCACTAAGAAGGAGCTCACTCAGGAGAGCTCTACATTCCATCCTCCTGACCGAGAGTCCAGGACGATGGACCATTTTGGGAAGCGGGTGTATGCTTCAGTGACGTTTTCTGTACATGTGCTGAATTATTTGGCACACATGAGTAGGCTGCTGTGAAACCTAGTCAAGGAGATCGCTGAGTCTACCCCTGGGTCCATGTTGGTGGAGGACAAGTAGTTGTTCTCCTCTTGAACGGCCACCCTGACATCTATCGCTAACACCTCTGTGTGTCTCCTCTCCCATGCAACTGAGGGTGCTGCTAGAGCTGCTGCTACAGGCGTTGCCATCAAGCATCATGCCTGTCTCCAGCTCTGTGCATTTTTAGAACCCTTTACAGCATCTTTTACAAATGCCCCATACAATGGTTTTACCCTGAGTTCAGAGTGAGAAGGACAGGAAGACTCTGTCTATCGTCGGGATCCACATTTTGGCCCCTCAGTGAACCTTCACTTGGAATCACTGAGGGGCCAAGAAGATGTGGTTCCGGAAACCTCAGAGCAATTTCCAAGACACTCAGGACTCACCTTCCCCCCAGGGCAGAGGGGGATTTGATAGACGCCACCTTACAGGCAGAGGGGGTCCAAGAAATCATGGGTCTCAAGAGCCTTTCTTGGAGAGACCTGCACAGCAACCCTGAAGGGTTGCCTGACTGCTCTTCTCTGTAGGCAGTTGTCGGTTGCCTCTCCCTACACCCAATGGCCTGGAAGTCCATCACGGAAGATCGTTGGGTGTTGCAAATTATACCCAGAGGACATCTAATCCCCTTTCTTAAGCCACCTCCACTACCCAGACACCTTCTGGATGTTCCACCCATGCAAAGAGAGGATGCAGCACTAGAAATTGCAAAGCTGCTAGAAAAGCAAGTCATTCAACCCATCCCCCCAGACCAGACCAGATTAGGCATTTATTCCATGTTCTTTTTAGTGCCAAAGAAGACTGGGGACTTAATACCCATTCTAGATCTCTCCATCTTGAACCTGTCAATGGTCAGGATGAAATTCCAGATGATCACTCTGCAATATATCCTGCCCTTCCTGCAGGAGAGCGACTGGATATGCTCGATCGACAAGTCTTTGTGAGGGTGTAAAGCATGACTTCTGAAGGATCAGCTTGAACACTAGCTGGGAAAATAAGATTGAGACCTTCTCTAGAGATCCCATACACCTGGATGCAGATCTTGCACAGATCAACAAGTTATGAAAGTAAGGAAAGACATAAATGTGCCAACAGTCAGACAGTGGGCTGCCACTGAGGAAAGGCAATGGAAATAGTCAAGGTACAGTGGATAGCCCAAAGCGCAATGCAGAACTAGACACAAAAATCTCAGAAGTCTCCCAAAGCAATGAGAAATAAGGATATGATGATATGCATCCTTTAGTTCCATGGTCACCATAAAGTAGTGTTATAGCTAAAGAGACAGCCCTGTCTGTAGGGTGAGCATCTTGAATGTTGGGACCTTCCTTTTCTAAGGTATTCAGGAAAGATGGGTCCAACAATGGTCTACATGACAGCTCTTTTTTGGGAAACCAAGAAAATTCTAAAGTATTTCTGAAAAAGAGACTGGTTCTATGACCCCTGAGACCAACATTTGCCACAGTACAGGAGGGAATAAGAAAGGCTGATTCAGTGGGTGAGAAGGAACCCCATAAATGGAGACAGATGATCTTTCTACTGCCACCTGTAACCCCTGCCAATGATGTCAAGCATCTATTTGTCAGACACCACTGATAATCAGGCCAACTTGTTGAGAGCTATGTTTCCAGAAGTGGTGCTCTGAGTGGGGTTTGAGAAATGCAGGTGCTGCACCTTGGCATAATCATAGGTTGGAAGGGAATTATACTTTCTGGGAAAACAAATCCTCTTGTTTGGATTTGCAGAGCTCTTGTCCTGCCATTTCCTATTAGTGAATTGTTTTTTGTTCAACTGGGACTTCTATTTGTTGGGACACCAAAAATTATTTTGTTTACTGCAGGGAAACTTGGAAATCTGGAACATTTTTGACACCCCCTTGCATCAGTTTAACTCTGTCATTCCAGTGTTTAAGGATCTGATTTGCTACTGTAACAAACGCACAATCAGAATCAAAAGGAGCAGCCAAGCACACCTTATCACCACCATCATTGCTGCATTTCTATATATAGTATTGGTCCCCTACTCTTTAAAGCATGTGTTGACACCTGAGAGAGATTAGAAACAATATCTTTGACACAGAGTTTTTTGCTCATCATGTAACAATGTGCAGCTCAACACAAACTTCTGCATAAAATACAAGCTATCATGCTGGACTGTGGCAAGTTCTATCCCCGAGATTCTAGCCACTTGCCTAATTTATCTGAAAGGATCTGATGAAGACAAAATCTTTTTAATGGAAGATGTCACCAGGGACACAGAAGCAGGGACCACAAATAAGACAGCTTAGAGGCCAGGCATGGCTGAGTACATCCTGAATTAAACACGTTTTGTCAGAGACTCATTTATCAGTGGAGAAATGAAAGCTTTTTTTTTTAAATAGTCTCTTTGGGTTTCTGAACCTGTTCATCCTGAAACTGGCTTATCAGATTCGGACACTTTAGAAACCCTGACTCTGGATCCGCTTTAAAATCAGGATCTTTGGGTGGTTGAATGGTGGGTGAGAACACTGGCATTACTCACAACCAAGGTTTGCACCCTGCAATCAACCTCCTGAACAACAGATCTAGCCACAGCCACCATCTCATGTGAAAACAAAGTGAGGGACTACTCCCCTGCAAAGTGGAGAGTCTTCTGTCTCTTTTTTGCATGCATTACACTAGTTGGAGAATTGCTTGAGAGATACTTATCAACAATGGTGACATATACAGCACCCCTGACTTCCCTTGCACCTGATCATTTCATGCACGATTGTGGTACTAACACCACACCAGAGGACCTGGAGGTAAAAGAAGGCAAGTGATCTGATAGCCTGACAAAGGCTAAGGTTACTTTGGAGTCACAAGCCATAGACTGAAGCACATATATTTTTTATTTATTTCTATGTTATTTATAAGTTTTCTAGATGCACACAAGATAGATGGTTGGGGGGCACCATATCCAAGGGGACAAAAACTAACTGGATTAATACCAAACACTAGCTGCAAAGCCAGCCCAGTGAAAAATGGACAAAATCCACTATTCTCCCTCTAAACAGCAAGTTTAATTCTGCAGGGATAATATTCTGAATACTGCACTCAGTAAAATGACTGTAGTTCAGCAGCACAGAACAAAGTGCAAAATACATGTCACAAAAGACCCCAACTTTAATAAACAAAGGCCAGTTTCAGGCCCAAATCAACACAAACAGCATAATATAGTCCTACACAAGGAATCAAGTATAAACTTATGAAAAATTCCTGTCAGAAATGTTAACAGGCAAAATGGCACCAAAATCATGAAACAAAAATATCATTTAAAATGCAGTAAATCTACTCCATAACATCAATTAATTATAACCTTAAAGAAAAAGAAAAAAGAAAAATCAGCAAGATTTATTTTCAAAATTGTCAAATAAATGTTTTGGTTAAAGTAAACACTATAAATCTTATATTGTAAGTCAAGTAAAGCTCTAATGACATACAATTTTCCAATCAGAAAAACATAATCAAGTCAGCATAATATACTATTCAAGCACTGATAGAAGAAGGCAGAGGGAGTAATAAAAACCCCAAAGGGTATCAGGGTTTCTTATCTGAGCTTAGTAGCTGAAGAAATCCAGAGTAAGGAGCAGTCTTCCAAGAAATCTTTTTCTTACTATGCTACTAGAAAATTGAACGGGTCCTGTCTGTGGGTCTAAAAGGCAGTCGCTGTACTGCCAGGTGATTGGTCCATCAAGCCAGCAAACAGGCTGTTGGAAGAGATCAGAGTTTAATAAACTGCAAGAGGATGGGTAGCTGAGCAATACTACACATATGCAGAAAGGCTGCAGGTTTGTTGAAGATCAAGTATTTTTTTTGTAGACATGCATCAGCTCTTTAAAAAGTGAAAATGTTAAAATTGCACACAAATACACACACACACACACACACACACACACACAGATTAGGCCTTCTTAAACTGCAACATCTTTTCAAAAGCTATGTTAACTTATTTGAAGTTAGAACTTTTTGGTTATTGCTTTGGGGGAAGTTACACAAATTTAAAAATTTAACCCAGAAAGAAATGAGGGATGAGAACATGTTCTTCATGTAGCTGACTCTGGCAGTTATCACATCATGGAACTCTACCACAGGCAAACATCTGATGTTCATCCAGACTTTCAGAACTGAGTATGCTTCTCTCCTCACATACCTGGTATGAGGGTGATATCTGCCTATACCATCTTCAGTTCTTTCATGCAATGTTACTGACAACTTGGGGATCTTTTTGCTACTGGCCTGTGCACCAGAACAGAGTTTCTATTAGTCCACTGGCCCAAGTCTTAAACCAAAAAGTGAGCAGAAAATTACTCTGTTTGGGACCTCCATTTGATTATTTTTTTTTTATTAAGATTGTTAGCATATCTGTTTTTTGAACAGTCTTCCTCATGACATTAAATCCAAACGACGGTGTACCACATCAGCACTTCCACTAAGCACAAGAAGTGACTTTTTAACAGACACATACAGACTTACTTGTGAGTGCATTTATTGTCTTGGTTTAGACCACAGGTTTCACACTGTGAATTTTGTCATGGTGTTAATCCAGAAGCTATGAGAGTAAGACCCCAGGAGCCCACTCTGGCCTATCTGAGTAGAAAAGTCCTATCACCCTCTTTGCAGAAATCAGCCATGTCATCTCACCATATGGTTAGTATTGTGGATTCTCATAAAAACAAAAAAAAAAATGAAAAAGAAGTGTAAGGAGAAAAAGCAAGAATCTATCCAAGTCAGGAGGGAGTCCCAAGGCCCAAGGATACCAGCTCCATTCACACACTCAATCAACCTCTGTCCCTGAATATTTATATGGTACTTAAAGCAAGCCAACAGTTCATATATCCTGTCTAAATATCATTTAATAACAATAATTAAAAACATACATATTCTGAATTACCATACAAACAATCTAAAAAACATGTCTACTAACTTTTTAACTGCATTTGTTTTTTTTTCTAAGTACAGGTTTTATGCTAACTGATGTGTATAAATATTATGTACTTGTGATAACACCCAAGAGAGAATATTCAATTAATTGTTAGGCAACTGATTGTTTAATTGTTTTATTTGTTAATTATGGGCTGTGTCTTGTGGTATTAAGGGTATAAAATGTGATGTTTTAATATAACTGATACACAATGAGGAAGGGTTTTTGTACCTGAGTTCAACATGTCCATATTTCTTTGGGGTTTGTGTTTTGAAGTTGTATCTCCATAGAAGGTTAACCTTAGTGATGGTCTTGTTTGCTTTGCTGTTGTCCATAGGACACACACATGTTTGTCAGTGTGGCTCACATACCTACTACCAGCCTCAGCCAGCAGGACAGTTGTAGATGACTATAAAGAAAGGCTGGCCTAAAGTTTCCAGTTGATGACAATGGTTAACAGCATCCCTCCAGACCTACACAGACAGACTACAACAGGTCTGGAGGTTGTATGTCAGTTCTGATGGGTAAGATGTCTGAAACTGAAATGTAGTTCAATAAAACCTAAGATCTGTACCCTACTGATATGCCTCCAGTTTGCATGATAGGTCAGAACAGAAAATAAAATGGAAGCCAACAGAGTCCTGAAATACCAGTACAGTCATAGTAAATGTATAAAGTTGGCAAGTTTGCCCCCCCCCCCCCAATCCCATGTAGAAATGCAGTAACATGTAAGTGTGAGGTGTAATAACAGTGGGGCACAGATTATCCGAACTGGCACAATCTACAGGATAGATTGTTGCATGTGTACAATGTACAGGGGTGCATGTGTTAGGTTGTTGTATGTTCAATATTGTGTGGAAGTGGTCACCATGTAGGCATGGAGGGCTGTGTCTCAGTGGCCTGTGGGCAGTACTGTGGATGACAGGGCCATGTTCTGACAACTGCAGTGCCAACTACAATGCCTCTCAGCAATACCCATGTCAGCAGTTGTCTATACTCACTGTCCAGATGTCAATATCTGTCACTGCCTGAAAGATGGACATGCCATGAATGTGGGCCCATACATACACACAGTACACAGGTGGAAGTACCATAGACAGAGTGCATAAAATGTTACTGTCAAATGCACATAACTTTGGAATTGTACATACAAGTTAGCAGCGCATTAGTTGTCTGTGTAGTATGGAATACTGATGTAGTCTGGACAATCAGTGGCAGACCACAAAAGGTACAGTTATGAAGTAATGAGAGACTGCCTATGTCCCTGCACAAGGCAGCATAAGGGGATTTTCCAAGGTAGATCTGTGAGTCAGCTGCAAGTAGCTTCCGTATCACACTTGCACTCAGCTCACCCCACCATCAGCCACAGGTTTATCACAGGTCATATCCTTGCTGTTGGGAATGAGTAGAGTATGACCCCACTTCTGTATGGGAATACCCGCAAAACACAGCAGGCTGAAGATGTGTCTTATGCAGCTGTGTCCCTAGCTGTAGGCAGCACCCTGCATGTTTCCGGACCAATGGGTCAATATGTACAGGAACTATTGACATTAACACCTTGCACACTTACCCTGTCACCCCAGGGGAATCCACTGGCTCGCAGCCTGGGAATGTAAGAGTGACAGAATGCACTGGCTTGCTACAGATGGCCTGCATCATTACCAAATGGCCTACAGTCTTCTGTCAAAGGCCCGTGCCTTACTTGTACTGCCAATGTATGGTATCTCGTGGGGTCCCAAATAACAGACTAACACAGTCAACAAAACACAAATGCAAGGCCATATTGACAAATCCCAGTAGCATTCCCCCCACCTCCTACTGCATGAACTGGGGGCCAATCCATAAATACTGCTGGGATGAAGGACCAACTATAGGGATACATCCCAGATATTGCTCGCATAATGTTAGGACAAGAATAGAATAACAGATTGGGGGGGATGCATGGACATCATGGAGTGTGTGAAGTCTAAAATGCTGTGATGTGTGCACATTCTACCCCTACTTGCAAACCCAGTAATGGGTGGCTACAAACCTGCTCGTAAACCACAATGTGAAGGGGAAATGTCCAGATATATGAGCCCTGCCTCTGGGTAACCCGGGTGAATCTGTACAGTTGAGAGGTATGGCCACAGCAGGATATGGCCATTCTGTTAAGTAGATATATGTGCAACACGGGGATCCTCAACCACCATACTCCAGAGGTGCTGGACCATTTAAACAGACCCATCAGCAAGTGTCTGTAGCCATCCCACCAGAATGACAGGAGTGTGCAAGAATGTGTAGGCTGTGGACCACAATACTGGAATCACCTTCATTCATCATGTACCAGTACATAACTGGGAGCAAATAATTTATATCTGTCAGTAGTTGATGACATAATACATCACGGTGTAAAACAGTACATATGTCTGAATATATCTGCTAACACCAACCATGTAACACAAGCAGCACAGACAGCAATAGTTACAGTATTCCCCATCTGTCACCCACTGTGACTCCATTTTGTGAACCTATCTACAGTTATCCTGCAGAAACAGGTTGCTATCTGTAGGTTGAGAACACCAAACCATAGACTGGAGTAAACCCTACCTGGAATGGATTCACACACTCAATACAGAAGGTCATACTGGGCATGTTCCTACACTTAGAGAAATGAAGCCCATGTCTGACAACACAGTGGACTATACATATCTGTCATATGCAGATGTCTGTGCACACACACCAAATTGCACACCATTCATACTTCACACATACACTGGATAGGAATACTCACACATATCCAAGGCCAACACACTATAATATGTCAAACATACACACACTGAGATGTGGGGAAAAAAGAGACAGACAGTGACAGATACAATTCCATTATAAGGTCTGTCACACCCACTACACATCCTATTAGCTGATATTGCATGATGTACTGATGTCAATCACTGCAGACATTCCTTTTGGTAGCCCTCAGCACTATAGTGTCTGTGGCACTTGTGATAACTGCGTAACGCCATAGTAAAAACCAGTATTCATGTAGCATTTGTATACTCAGTCCTGTCACATGTAAAGTGGTATGAAACTGAGTGTGTGTGTGTGTGTGTGTGTGTGCGTGTGTGTGTGTGTGTGTGTGTGTGTGTGTGTGTGTTTTTCCAAAGGAATGATTTATGGCCCATTCACACACACTGCACTTCCCATTGCTCATGGTAGCACCCCGGCTGTCATTCACCATGAAATAACCCTTTGGTCATATCTCAGTCCTCTAAGCTCCGTGGCACTTGTGATAACTGCATAATACCATAGTGTAACCAACTAGTTAGGTAGCAGTTCTAAACCTGGTCCTGGCAACTGTGAAAATGTGTGTGTGTGTGAGTGAGTGCCTGAGTCTTTGTTGACACCTGCATTTGTGGTCATTCACACTTACTGCACTTCCCTCACTCCTTTACCACTAAAGCTGATGTCACTCACCTTCAATGATACCTTTGGACAGTTTCCCAACATATAACTGCCATGGTGCATGCAATAACTGTGTAATATTATAGTGTAGCAAGCTAGTTAAGTAGGAGTTCTGGTCCTGGCAACTGTGAGAATGTGTGTGTTTGTGTGTGAGAGTGTCTGAGTCTTTGTTGACACCTGCCGTTGTGGTCATTCACACTTACTGCGCTTCCCTCATTCCTCCTTTACCACTACAGCTGATGTCACTCACCTTCAAAGATACCTTTGGACAGCTCTCCAACATATAACTGCCATGGTGCATGCGATAACTGCGTTATACTCATAGTGTAGCAAGCTAGTGAGTTAGGAGTTCTAATCCTGGTCCTGGCAAGTGTGAAAGGGTCTGAGTCTTTGTTGACATCTGCTTTTGTGGTTATTCATACTTACTGCACTTCCCTCACTCCTCCTTTACCACAACAGCTGATGTCACTCACCTTCAAAGATACCTTTGGACAGTTTTCCAACTTATAACTGCCATGGTGCATGCAATAACTGTGTAATACTATAGTGTAGCAAGCTAGTTAAGTAGGAGTTCTGGTCCTGGCAACTGTGAGAATGTGTGTGTTTGTGTGTGAGAGTGTCTGAGTCTTTGTTGACACCTGCCGTTGTGGTCATTCACACTTACTGCGCTTCCCTCACTCCTCCTTTACCACTACAGCTGATGTCACTCACCTTCAAAGATACCTTTGGACAGCTCTCCAACATATAACTGCCATAGCGCATGTGATAATTGCGTAATAGCATAGTGTAACAAGCTATTTACGTAGGAGTTCTAATCCTATTCCTGGCAACTGTGGGAGTGTCTCAGTCTTTGTTGACACCTGCTTTTGTGGTCATTCACACTTATTGCACTACCCTCACTCCTCCTTTACCATAACAGCTAATGTCACCCACCTTCAAAGGTACCTTTGGACAACTCTCCAACATATAACTGCTGTGGTGCATGCGATAACTGCATAAAACTATAGTACCAATACATATCTAGGTAGGGGTATAAAACTCAGCACCATCGTGTGTGTGTGTGTGTGGGTCATCAGCACTCTGTGTGGGTGTTGGTGTGATTGTGTAAATAACAGGATCCACTGCAGTGTGGGTTTTGCTACATTTTCATACTGAGGACCCATATGTCCCTATGTCACATTAAAAAGGCCAACAGTTGTCAAATACTGTACAGGTTGTTGTAGACAATACACAGCCAAACATTTATATATAGGCAACCATTATAATACCCAGAGACCTCTCTCTACTCAGAGATCATATGCAAACACATTTCTCTCTTTCTGTCTTACGTCCTATCCTTCCCTCTATCTCTCTCTCTCTCTCGCTCTCTCCCCCTCTCCGGTAGATGTGGAAAAATGCATCTGCTTTGCATAGGCAGCAGCTTGACTTTGGTAGGTGATGCTTATGATCAGCTGATGGCCTGTGCATGAATTGGAGTCCTCCACTTGCTAATTGAATGTGGAACACCTGTGGTATCATTCGTATAGCCAATTGCATGGAAACACACTCCTATAAGTAAGTAGTGCAAGTGGGTGTTGGCCCTTCTCCCTCACTGTGAGCAGGACTTCGTGTGGGTGTGTGACAAACAGCATCTCAGAGGGTAGTTGGAAATACCTCTTACAACAAACACTATGGAGACAGGCCAAAAACTAGAGGGGGATGTCCCAGACACGGGGACAGAATGTTGTTCCACATTTTAAGTACTGTTGGATTAACAGGGTTTGTGTGGTTATGGCTGTTCTGCATGATCTGAAGTCTGGCATGACAGTGTTATGTGATTGAGAAAACCCTCACCTGTACAGCTATCTGCAGACTAGCCAGATTTTGAAGCCTGAGATTTAATGTGTTACACACACATTTTCTGTCTTCATAAATGCAGTAGCATACTCTGATGATTGTACTTGGGAAATGGTAACATCCATGTGTGTTACTAACTTCATATCCCTCAGAAGACATATGTCACAACAAACCCTGTTACACCAGCAATGTTCTCAGTTAGTACCTGCAATATGTCAGTATTGGCTCTGCGTTTGTGCCTCTGTCCCCCAAGTCTGTCACCCTTTGTTCATATGTCATGCCGTAAGAGGTGGATTTGTACAGTATACCATTATTTACTGACATAATTTCCTGTTTCTCAAATATATCCCACCATATTAATTTCAGATGTGTATTCCACCATATTAATTTGAGATGTGTATATTTACAGATAAGAACATGACTGATTCAACACCTTTTTCACTTACAAGTACTAAACAATCTTAGTAGTCAGAGCAGTTGTTCACCACTATTCGTATGTGTACTGAATGATATATTTGAAAAACAACAGACATCTTCACATCTCAGTGGTTTACCGCTGTGACTATAGTGTACAGGTTCCTGGATTCAATACCTGCAAGGGCTGTTTATTTTGTTGCTAGGCAGAACAAGGACTGTTGGATACAGAGTGGTTAAGGCAGTTTTGAGCAGCTTTAAACAGGTTTGCGAGATGGTAAGCGCTGCTAACGTACAGTTAAACAAATAGGTGCTTACAATGTGTAGGCTTCACTTAATAGTGCGCAAATCTGCTTAGCATTTATATTTAAGTAATGCTTACACCTGCTAAGCATAGCTCAGCCCTGGTAACCATTGATCACATTCACATCTGATAAAATAGCAGGGTAATGACATCTCTAATTAGTGTATTTAATTCCATGTATATAACATGCTTCTATGTGCTGTCATTACAATAGCAAGGGGTGTGAGTATACTGTATGGAACATCTGAGTATACATGGGTAGTGCCACAATCCTTTCTCTTTGTATGTGTTTCCTAATTGGGTAGTATCCCAGGTTATATGCAGTCACACATGAATGTATTGGATCATTACATTACCAGTTTTAACAGTGCTTTTCCAAGTAAGAGTAGATTGCAGATTGTAGTACTGGAACCATAGACCCATGTATGCAAAGCTGGACTCTGTGTACTGACTATCATGTTTTTGGTGTTTGACCTGTATGTTTTTATGAATCTCCTACTGGATATTAATCTGATATGGTGATATTAACTGTAGAATACTATGTTTTTACGACATGTCATGGAAGACTGCTGTCATGTAGTAATGGCATGCCTATCAGTTTCAGATGTCTATCTGTCAGAATATTCACCCTAATGCATAATCTGTTGGCTAGCTACTTTCTGTCTGTCCTCTGCACAGATGTGTAGATGTCAGGTATTCATCTTGGCTGCTTACAGGCAACCTCTGATTGACTGACACTTGCATGTTTGCCCAGCTGCCTTATAAATGCCACAGCTAGAAAACCCCACTCTGTATGCACCACATGCCATGGATACCTCAGATTACCACAGTCGACAGAACATGTTTGGGTACAGGTCCCTAACCCAGACACTGGCCATGTTATGCAATATATGTTGCATACATGTCCATTGCAGCACCTCACTGGCCCTCTTCAAGAGAAAAACAGAGGAACGGATGTTGAATTTAACTGTCACCCTAGGGATCACTCATGTGGCATCAGTTGATAGAAAGCCTGCTGACAAATCTTAGGTGTCATGGTGACAGTGTACTCACACACCCTACTATTGTCATCTCTACATGGACATTAGGCTGGTACACACCTAGGAACACCTACACCTATGGACCTCAGTACTGAGAAATGTGTGTGTGTATTATTGAGTATAACAGTGTCTGTGTGTTTGTAGACTTGTAGTTGAAAATCCTCTAAGGGCCTTCTGAAGCACTAGACCCCCCCCCCCCACTGCTATACTTAGAAATGGCTGCTGCTGTAGTTCACATTAAATGTACCTTGTTACACTCTTCACTCTATGGGCTGCCTGGAGCTTGCAGTACCAGCATAACACTGTTCTACAAATGGGTAGATAGGTGTGGGTTACCCTCTAAGTCCTAGCAAATGTGGGTATGCATGTGTGTGTATGTGTGTGCAAATGTGTGTGACTGTGCATATTTGTATGAGGCAGCATTCTGAGGCCACATTCTCCAAATACAATAAACCTTGCCATACATTATAAGGGATGGTGATGTTCCTGACAACAGGACAGCCATGACAAACCCTCACCCTATAATCCCTGTGGCATGTGCAATAAATGCACATTCCTGTAGTAGCACTGATTAGATAGACATGGGTTTGTATTGTAGTCCTGGTCAATGTGTGATTGTGGGGTATGTCCAAGCATTATCATGGGTTACAGTGAGTATGATATCCAATGTGGGGTTTGGGTGCTGGATATATTGTCTTTAAACTATGGTACCCCCAGTACATGTCCCACGGTCCACTGTATGAAGACCGCTGTCACCATCAACCATACAGGTAACTGATTACACTATCCAGCCCAATGATGCATGTGCCATGTGCAAAAACCCCCTAACAGTATGGACTCACTTGACAAGGTAGTTAGCACTGCTAAACCCAGGTCTGTCAAATGTGTCTATGACTGTATGTGTTTGTCAATGTCTATATGATAGTATGTCATACTATGTATTGTTCATCAACACCCAGTTCATCCCCCATTACCATACCATACAAGGTCTGGTGATGTTCTTCACTTAACAGGAAACTCGGGACACACCTCATCCTAAAAGCTCTGTGGTGTGTGCAATTAAGGCCAAACACATTAGTAACAATAAGTACCTAGGTAAGGGTTCTACTCTCAGTGTTGCAAAGTAAGTGTGCGTGTATGTGAAGGGATCTATGTCAGTCTGCAGAAAGTATATGTCCCAGGAGATCATTTGTCTGAGAACAAACTAGCAAAAGGTAACATTTCAATGGAATCATCTTGTAGAAATTCATTCCATCAAAACTAGTAGTGGATGTGTAAATGCCCTCTTCCCCACTGTACAGTTGTACAGCGATATTGGAGTTGGTATATATATATATATATATATATATATATATATATATATATATATATATATATATATATATATATAGTTGGGTGTGGTTGTTGTGGACACAGCAACCCACATTGGGGTTATTGTTGTGTGTATCCCCCCAACTTAGTCTGCTGTTATACTGTACAGTATATGTTAACAGGTTAAGTATTTCTTAATCACACTATGTGTGGTTCTATGCCACCCCACACCCTCCAAAGTGGGGGGCTGTGCCACCCACACCAGCATACCTATGGTTACCAAATCCGGGACTGCACTACATTGGGAAAAAGGACATATACCCTGCCAGTACCATCGTCAATGACATTAAACTGGCTGACTGATTATGTACTGACGTAATGTTTTGGCTACTTGGTCTTGGTGGAATTACATAGGCTAAAATGAGCTCACTGCAAAATTAAGTACATCCATGTGTACAGTATTCTCTGTGTATTGCACCAACACCGAATCCTGTGTGTTATTCACAAACATTTGATGTGTGCCACCCAGTACACTTACCATTGTCTACTGTACAAGAGATGATGACATCAGCCACCATGCACTCACCTGTATACACTCCTCAGACCTATCAGCCATATGACACATACAGTAACTGTTATACAGACCTGCAACTTGTATCCAGCTGTACCCAGGATATGACAAGTCAATGTGTCACCACAGTGCCATACCCCTTGTAGGTATGGACAGCAGACCAACATCCTGCTGACACACAGACACCTACAACACAAACAGAATACATTATGGAGACCACAATCAGTCAGTGTTAATAACAGCTATAATACATCATGGCTGGACAGCTACACACCCTGACATGTAAGTATTAAACATTCCAGCTGTGAACACGTTAAGCAGCATTACACTGCTAAACCTTAGTACATTCACCCTGTGCATCAGAACCATGTTAGCATGTCCCTGCATTGATGGTATGGATGACAAAGATGTGGCACAGCTATCATCATATGCACAGGGTGTGTGGTGGGTTTGCCAGAGGCCTAGGCTGAGCCATTTGGTTGACATCATGTGTGTGTTAGGGGGTTCTTTAACAATTGGGCTGTGCAGATGTGTTGTGTGTAGGTATGGAGGTGCCCTAGCTGTGTTGGTGATGTGTGTGTGTGTATATATGCACACAGTTCTGCCATGTGGCTGCCCTATACAGGGGTTTGTTGGACAGCTGCAGACCGTACATGGCAAGATGTACAGTTCACCGTCTCCAGCCACGGACATGGGAACTGTACCTGCCAGGGGTTCCACGGGCACTACTAGGTAGAAGCCCAGATATGGTACTCTCTCCGGATGATGACAACTGTCTGCTGGATCCGCGTCCCTGTTGGGACTGGCCAGGACCACGTGCACATGGCCTGCTGGGTTGTGGTGTCATCGGTACACCTCCTCCACTGCTGGGGCTGGTACTGCCACTATGGGAGCGACTGGGAGTTGTTGCATGTCCACATGGACCTCCACCTGTTGGTGTTGCTGACCTAAGTCCACACACATGATGCCCTGCTCCCACCACATGCTCCAACACAGACACTGCATGGTTGAGGATTCCCACCATCTCACCCAACCTTCTATCCAAGACCTCTGCAAAATAACGGGTGGCATCTACAAGATCACAGATGTTGTCAAGTACAGCAGAATGAGTAGCCCTCTGGAGCCTCAGACTCTGTCTGGTATAACGTTCCATACGTGCCTGTGCCTCCATGACAGACTAAAACATGCATCTGGTGACACTTGCTGTGGCACTTTTGCCAGGGGCATGATGGCCAGCAGCCCTTCTATGAGCACCCCTTTACATCTGCCTGTGTGGTACCTCGCCGGTCATCTGGCTATGGCTGCTGTATACAGACACACTTGCCATACTCACCACACTGTCCTGTCCCATGCCACCACCCGCCAACTGTCCCTCATGTATGGCCACTGCTGATGGGGTATGTAGAGGCATTGTGACTGTGTGCGGGGATGGGCTGGATAAAAGGGGGATGTCAACCAATGGGACAGCTTCAGCCCCTGACAACAACCCTGCCTGTGCCTCACCACACCTATCATCATTGTCAGAGTCTGTATGGACACTAACATCAGTTTGACTGCAGGAGAGACCCTGACCCACCTCACCACCTGTGAGGGGAAAATAAAAAACATAATTTACGACTTTCACATCATTGCTTATCTCTACACACACTCACAGAGACACACACACACTTACAGGTGAGGTGGCACAAAGATATTACACAGACCTGTTATTACCCAACAGTCAACATGCATGACATATGGCACTCAACAGCATGCACTGCAGCTATAGTCAATCCCTGTTACTAACATTACACATCTCTGTGATGCATGAGTTGTGTTAGTAGGTGATGCCCCTTCCCCTGCAACACACTGCACCCATGTACACAGTATTGCTGTGCACCTGTTCAGCACCCTAGCATGTACTGTGCACCATACCTCACAAATGTACACACCATTGCTGAATGTGTATATGTGTGGCAGTTATGTTTGCTCGGTTGCTCACAACCCCTATGTGTTTGTCTGAAACATACCTGGTATGATATGAGGACAGATGTAAATAGTGAATGCCTGACTTCTGATTTGTAGATGTCATCATCAGAAGTGCCTGTCTGAGCAATCAAATCCAATTACACTCACAACCTTCAAAGCTTACTGTGGCTATGAGGAGTGTACACACCCTTATTAACATGCCAGCCTCTTCCATGATATGCAATGGGGCCACAGTACTGCATATGTTAACATTACACACACCTGATATGTGACATATGACCTGTGCAATCAAATGCAGTATCAAACAAATGTGTTATCTGTGCAGATGCTGATTGAGATGCATACAATATGTTGGTTGCATAAGTGTGCACACCCTTAACACAATGGTTTGTTGCAACACCTATTAGGTGGATTACAGCAGTCACTATTCCTGGAAGGGGTATACTAGCATGGCCCATGTTCACTTGCCATTATTTGGTAACTCCACCCTACAAATATCCCCCAACTCTGCCGGATTGCAAGGTCAGCTCATGTGCACAGCCCTTGGAGGTCACACAGTGCCTTCACTATTGCTGTGGAGTTAGGGTTATGTCTAGCACAATTCATGACATTGACTGTATTTGGATACAGCCATTCTTAGCAAGCTTTGGATGTATGCTTCAGTTCACTGTTGTGTTTCAGGATGACACCCCTCCCCATCCTCAGCCTTACTGCAGGTGCTTAACAACTATGGGCCACACATGAGGGTCATTTTGCAGTGTTCCAAATTCATAATGCCATGTCTACTGGCCTAGTTCCTGCTAATGAACAGCAAACCTAAAGGTGTACACTGGCACCAGCAAGATACAGATGGGGATGTTGGACCTGAGGTGGAGTGAGGTGTTGCTTGTGCACCACATGTATCTTTATTAATACTGTCTGTAGGTTTCAGGCTTGGTTTTAGTACACCATTACACATTGCAACACATGTGTTTGGGAGAGTTGATGTTATGCATAAGCTACCTGTAGAGAGCCCTGGATGATGTGTCCTGTGGAACAACTCTTTCATCTGGTAACTATAGAAACAACCACTCTGTAGCCAAATTCCTACAACCCAGATAGAAACTGTTTTATTCAAACCTTATAATAAGTATAATTAAATGCTACTGAAGCTCCAGGTATTAATGAACATATAAGTATTAAACCTGAATTAAAGTTTAGGGCATCTAAACTTTAAAAGCTTGCATTTATATGTATTTTATAATTCTTTCTTCAATTTTTTACCTCTTTTTAAGAAAAGTTATATTTGTACACATTTTTTCTTTTCTAAAGGTATATTTTATTGTTAGAATGTTATTATACCTAGGCACTTCCACTTTAAGAACTAATTATTGTTGATTAATGGAGACAACTTCCTGTATAAAATTGTAAGAAAGCAATGGTAAAATGTTCTGATGAAGTCTGATGACGAAAGCACTTGACCTATTGGATTGTTACTGGATTATATTGTTTTTATACTTGGACATTTTAAAGGTTTGAATAAAACAGTTTCTATCTGGGTTGTAGGAATTTGGCTACAGAGTGGTTGTTTCTATATTTATTGGTGGCGTTTTCCACTCTTGCACCCTGCTGTTGTTCTTGGTGGTTATTTTGGGTGTGTTGTAGCCTCCTAGACCCGTTGCTGGTTATGGAAGAAAACGATCTTTCTCCAGTTTTTGAGGAGGAGCTGGACTCTTTACCCTTTCCCTGCGGACAGCAGATGGAGGGTAACGGTGATAACTTGTTTCAACTTATTGTTAATCTCACTAACAAAGTTTCCAAACACCAGGAAGCGGTGTTCAAAATTCAAAACCCTCTTTGTTCTGGCACGGAGGGTAGAAACAGAATCCAACAGGGGAACCTAAAAGAGACAGTACTTCCGGTTTCTCATAACACAAGCTACCAGGGTTCCTGTAGTTTTCAAAACTGTCTGCAGTCACCAGTTAACCCTGATCCGATGGTGGCAAAGACAAGCCAAGGAGCTAATTTTGTTCACGACCGCCTGAGGGACTGGTCTAAGAAGGATTATGGTATTTTTGCGAGTAACTCCAACAACGGAATGGACAATACGGATTCAAGGTTAGTTACTTTAGAACTTAAATTACACAAAGTGCGAGGGCTCCAATGCGATAACGCCTACTTAAAAGAATGTATTTCTAAGGGAAGAGTACCAAAAGGTCTTCGGGTATTTAAGTTTCCAAACGGCATTAAAAAAGGTGAAACTGAATGTGATGAACTGCTTCGGATATTCGATAGACATGGCATCGAACTAATGGACTTTGTTTTGAAAGTTAATAACAAAAGAATTAATGAATTGTTAAAAGAGATAGACGAACATAATAATCTTATTTTGAATGATGTAAATTTTAATAAATACTCTTTTAGCTACAATGCAATTTTTGACAAAGTTGAGAATGAAGTTGGTGTGAATATTGAAAGGAAGAAAAAGAAATTATTAAGGGATGAATATGAATACAAGCATGATATGGCATACCCACTACCTAAAGTTTACACAGAGGGTTTTGAGGGTAGTAGTAACTTTCAGAACCAAGTACTAGCTTCTAATATAAGTGGTACTAACAATAGACAGACTGGTAATGAAAATTCCTTTGATTCTGAATACCCCCCACTCAGGAGATCTGAAAGACTACAAAACAAAAACCACTTTAGGCCTGACAACAATTTTTTAGGACCCAGGGGGGAAGGAGGGATGAGGTACAACTACAGGAACCAACCCACCCAGAGGAAGAACAGTTACTAGTAGTTCATAGTGAATTCAGAGATCCTAATTATGAGAGTATTACCATCCATAGTGATGGTTTAGTTTTTTCCTATAGAGGATTTATCATTTATAATTATGCAGGGGTAGAGATTTGTAAGGATTTATTCCATTTATTAATGAAAGGTATGAAATGTGTACCTTCAGTTAAGGAAGATGTGAGTAATACCTTAACTGAATTAAAAATTTTTGTAAGGAAATTGAATCTAAAGTTTTTGTATAAGGATAAAACAGAGACATGTTACAAGGGGAAAACAAATATTAGGAAGAAAAGCTGTTATAACCCACCCCTGCTTCCTGTTTTAAGTTCCTTTGAAAATGTTTGTTCACAGGAAATTTACCGGGTGTTACATGAACATAGGCCTAAGACTTTTAACCTTTCCAAGACTGAGAAGGTTTTATTAGATAAACTAAGGGGTGAAGTTAATTTAAGGTTCATGAAGCCGGACAAAGGTGGGGGTATGGTTATAGTAAATTCTGTAGATTACAACAACAAGATTACCTGTATGTTAAATGATGAAACTAAATATGAATGTGTCTCAAGGAATGAGATTAATATTTCTCATAGGAAAACTAAACTAATGTTAGAAGATTCATTGTATCAGGGGGCTATTAATGAAGAAGTTTTTAATTTTTTGAATATTGACTTTCCTACCATTCCAATAGCCTTTGGGATTCCGAAGACACACAAAAATTTATCCAACCCCCCTTATAGACTTATTATTTCAGGTTACAATAGTATTACATACCCACTGGGAGTATTTGTTGACCGGATGGTCAGAAAAGCTTTGACCTCCACTGACCATATTTTAACTGATTCCTGGGATTTTTTAAGGAGGGTCAAAAACGATTACTATGATAGCGATGTGTGTTTCTCCACAGTTGATGTGGTAGATTTATTTACCTCTATACCACACAATGAGGGTTTAGAATTATTCCAAGAAGTTCTGGTGGCAAAAACTAATCTGAGTAATGTTATGATTAATTTTATAATGGAACTTATGGAGGTAATTTTGAAAAATATTTTTTTTTAGTTTTGGTGGAGAATTTTACTGACAAGTAAATAGTGTGGCAATGGGCAATAGTTGTGCGCCCATTTTTGCCAACCTTGTTATGTACCGTTGGGAGACCACCTTTTTACTAGATACACCTTTCAAGGAGTCTTGGTTTCTTTATTTGAGGTTTTTAGATGACCTATTTATATTATGGAAAAGGGGGGGGGGGAGACACATGAAAAATTCCTTGAATATCTCAATGGGATTTGTGACTACTTTAAATTTACAGGTACTAGTGGTGACAAGCAGATTAACTATTTAGATATGAATCTGATTAAGGGCTCAAATACTAATAGTTTTCAGTCATGTGTATATAGGAAATCCACCTTTTCTAATGACTACTTAGAATTTACAAGTAGTCACCCTTTATTTGTAAAGAGAAATATTGTCAAGGGCCAAATGGTTAGGGATGTTAGACTGTGTTCTAATTTTCAGTTGGTAGAAATTGAAACCCAACGGCTACTGGATATGTTTATAGCTAGGGGATACCCTATTGATTTTGTTTCTCAAATTAGGGATCAGGTCATCAGTGAATGGGGTTCTAGGTTTAAACCATTACTTGGGACTACAGAAGTTACAGCAGACCAAGTCCAGGAGGGTGGAAAAGATTTTTCACAGGCAATGGTGTTAACACACGGTGAAACTTCTGCCAGAGTTAAAAACATTATTAAAAATAACTGGACCATGTTTAAAGGGAATAAAGATTTATTGACGGTAATTGGTAGTGAACCTTTTTTCACTTATAAGATTAATAGTAATCTTAAATTTTTATTGGAAAACCCACATCCGATCAACAAAAGAAACATGAAAGGGACAACTAAGTGTGGGGCCTGTGACTACTGTAGTTACATTAACGATACCCCTAAGGTTAAATTGGGAGCTTTTGGAATTGAGGTCTTTTTTGCTACAGGTTCATGTAAAACAACAGGTTTGGCTTACCTTGCCACATGTAAAGACTGTGGATATTTTTATGTGGGGAAGACGGAAAGGAGACCGAATAGAAGGATTTATGAACACTGTTTTAGTATTACAAAAAAGGATGAGAAAAATGCACTTTTCAAGCATATTAATATGACCCCTTCACATTCTTTTCAATTTGGTATCCTTGAAGTTGTTAGTAAGAACATTAGGGGTGGGGATTGGACCAATAAACTGCCTAGGGCAGAGGCAAGGTGGCAATTTAAATTAAATGCTACTGAAGCTCCATGTATTAATGAACATATAAGTATTAAACCTGAATTAAAGTTTAGGGCATCTAAACTTTAAAAGCTTGTATTTATATGTATTTTATAATTCTTTCTTCAATTTTTACCTCTTTTTAAGAAAAGTTATATTTGTACACATTTTTTCTTTTCTAAAGGTATATTTTATTGTTAGAATGTTATTATACCTAGGCACTTCCACTTTAAGAACTAATTATTGTTAATTAATGGAGACAACTTCCTGTATAAAAGTGTAAGAAAGCAATGGTAAAATGTTCTGATGAAGTCTGATGACGAAAGCGCTTGACCTATTGGATTGTTACTGGATTATATTGTTTTTATACTTGGACATTTTAAAGGTTTGAATAAAACAGTTTCTATCTGGGTTGTAGGAATTTGGATACAGAGTGGTTGTTTCTATATTTATTGGTGGTGTTTTCCACTCTTGCACCTTGCTGTTGTTCTTTCATCTGGTAACCCTAACCCAGAGGCCACAGTTATGCAGAGTCAAGGCAATTGTCGACACAGGTACTGCACAGGCAGTACTTGCTAGACATTTCTGCAAGTCCCTCAGTGTTGCTGCATGTTTCTGGGCAGCCTCTGTGACCAGTTTGCAACATGTGTTGTCATCTGTTTTGGATGGGCACCTGTTTATTTTCAACATTAATGTTGTCCCATACTTCATAGTCACATACATGACTGTCTGCACGGTTTGCAATGGTATATGCAATGGTGAGGTAAGGCTACATCTCCCACTCCTGAGTGCTACCTTTCAGATATGGGATCCATCCCATGTTTTGTAAGATGTGTGCAAGACACAGCTGCCTCTGTTGCAGGTGAGTGGGCAAATGTCATGGGCATACTTCTTGGACAGTAGACCATTACTTGGTGTGATATTGAGGCCCTGTACTTGATGGAAGTTGCGTACTCAAAGACTGATTGCTGTCAGTTCCTCAAAAGCAGCTTCCACCATATGTTATTTGGAGTGTGTGCACACATATGCTTCCAGTGTTTCTTAAGGTATGTATTCCTCATATTTGTTGTCCTAACATAGGATTCCATATTACACATTCATTACTCATGTTAGGATCACATTACAGGTTGTAAAAAGTGTGGAATGTGATCTTGTGATATGCCGTTGTGTAGATCTGTAACAGTTGCCATTGTAATAGTGGTGTATATACTGTTGAAGCCACTGTATAAGGGTAATGTTTCAGACATGTCCCTACTGTATGCCATTTGTCCCACCATTATATACATCTCTGTCCACACATCTTTCACTGAGTGTTAGGTATACTGCTGGACTCTTACATACCCTTCAGATATGCCACCACAGTCACCACTGTGATGCAGTACAGTTAACAGTAACAATAAGTGAACATGTACAGCATGCATTATGGGTAGGTGTGTTAAATGTGTGCATGGCAAATACCATGGCCATAACATGTCCGGTGTATTGGCAAACCTGAACAAAACAACTCCATACTCACCAGCTACAGGCTGCTGCCCCAGTTGTATACCAGAGGGACCTACATAGTTGTGTGAGAGATGTAATGTCAGTAGCCACACCTGTGGTGTTGGTACAGGGTGGGAGCAGCATTTCCATACAACAGTACAAACCCACAATACTAGAGATTATGCACATCTGTTCATTACTACAATGCAGCAACAGACTATGTTATCTGACATATGCAAGAAGATACTTTACAGATGAAGATGGATAAGCAACAGTGGTCTACTAATGTGCCCTGGGGCCTTACCTGCATGATCCTTGTCCATTGTGTGGGTACCACCCACCTCCACAATGCTATCATCAGGTTCCTGGCTTGGCTGGCGGGCAGGTGCCCCAAGGCTGGCGAGGAGTTTCTCAGCATGTGTGAGTGGGGGCTGAATGGCATGACCCCCACCTGTGGCTAGTTGGTCCCTCCTAACTGCAGCAGCACGCCGACAGGCATGGTGGATGATATCAGTGCAATGCGATCAGTGCAACAATGTCACACCTGCTCATAACTGCGGTTATGCAGGCCGACATCATTTACCCCGTGGATGAGCTCATTCCACAGGGCGGTCCTCTCCTGCAGATCATGGATCGTGCATCCAAAGAGGGTTCGGTGATGTTGGACAAGGTAGTTTATTATAATATCATTCTCTTGGGTAGTGTACACAGGAAGGCGCTCACGGGACATGGTACCTGGAAGACAAGAAAAAAGGTCAGAGGTCCTCATACTGCAAGGATATAATAGTTGTTAATTGACATCTCTCTCGTCTCCCCACCATATCTGCAACAATAATCTGAACACACAAGTCAATTGATATGTTTACTCCAAACCTAGTGTTGGGACATATATCCTATTGTTCAACAAATATTGAAATGTGTTTCTATTCATGTTCCATGTTGGAACACTATAATTGATGGCCTGTTGCTATCAATGTAACCTACATGCTGTTGTAATGGCCACTGTGGTTCCATATCTCCATGTGTTTTGTTTGCTATGCAACTGTTCCAAATGTGGTGTTTTGGGTTAATGGGAATATCTATGCATGCTGTTATAGCTAATCCTGGATTGTGTTGACTATTACTAACCCACGTATGTTATAAAACAGCAACACCATAGCACGTTTGGGAAGGCCGATCCCAGCGGACCCCCACTTCCACCTTATCCTGCCATGGCACTGGGCCACAACATTTCTGGGAACCACACTGGGACCTCCTTGTCCACTGGTCCTGCACAAACTTTGGGTGGAACAACTGGGCTCGTCCCACCCCTAGGAACAGGCACAGACAGGATAGTGTTACCCAAATTCAGGTCCTGGGATTGTTGCATAGCAAGCTCCAAAGGGAGTTTGGAGATCTGCTATGCCAGCTTGAGGGCCACATCCTGCAATTAGAGGGTCAGCCTGCCACCCCCTGCTCAACCCCCAGCACAGCCACCTTCGAGGCCATGAAGGTGCAGTGGTGACTGTCCAAGAGTGGGGACCTCAATCCCACTGTTTCCATTTGGGAGTTCACGGCATCCAATTTCCAAACACCCCTCCTCGTCCAAGGTGTTTACCCCCCCACATGTGTCATATACCACCCCTATATGCTGTCTTGTCTGTCTTGTCTGTATTCCAACCCAACCTACCTCCCAAAAATATACCTACTATCCTTCCCCAACAACCCACTCTCACCTTAAAAAAAGAAAAGGGCAATCTGTTACCAAAAAGAAATCTGGTCTAATTGGCTTCACAACACATTATTGTTGTCCTCGCCCCTCTCTCAAGAGCTTGAGTGACCAAATATACCTCCAAATTCAGTATACATTCACAGCTTTTGCTGTAGAAGAAATGTACAGCCATGGAGTTTCCCTAAACCAGTCCTGCACATCCCTAACTACTTTCGCTATTGTACTTCCCTCTTTGTGCCCTCTTTTTCACCACTCTCCTATCACCCCATTTTCCTTTTCTTTTAAAGAAATTAGCGCAGGTATATATGGAGTGCATTCAGACATCAGATCCACACTCTAAACCTCTCACTGCAAAACATTTGACCAACAGCACTGTAAATGTGGGTGAAGGGGCCCAAAGTAGGGATCTCTTGTAACTATTGCCATTATCCCTTCCTCCACAGCTGAACTGTTTTGTCTTGCAACAAAGTAAGGCATCACATGTGGACAAAGCCTAACATTGGGGGGGTATATAGGGACAGATCGTTGATATGCCTATTACAAACCTATGAAGTTTGTGGATGATACATTTCACATTACCATGAATGTTCTGAAGGTGGCGGGGTCTGAAACTCGTGTCTGTCAATACTTCATTAGGTCCACCTGCAGCTATTTGCCAGACTAATATAGATGTTTGGAGGAACATAACAAACACTATGATGGCTTAAATCTTGACATTCTGTGCAGATCTGTACAGTTGACAGGTATTGCCCACTGCTCACAGGGCCAGCTGCTATGTCCATTGCAGCTTTTCAGCAGGATATCATTACAGCAAGTCTTGATGGCACATATACATCTTTCAAAATCATCTATCCTATTACTACAGACCAACTACTACATTCCACTACATGCTGACATGTTTCACATACCTGTTTTATTAATATGCTCTTTTCTGTGTTCCACTTGATGGATGTCTTCCTTGTTTGTTTTTTTTAGTATTATTTTTGTTTTTCCTTTTTTCTTTTCAATTTCCCTCTCTCTCTATATATATATATATATATATTTCTTTCTCTCCCCTATAGGGATTGAGCTGGATTGAATAGGTTGCAGCATGGCTTTTGTAGGTGATGCTCATGATCAGGTGATGGCCTCTGCACCAGTTGGTGTTCCCCATTTGCTAATTGTATGCAGGCAGCTGTGTAGTTCTTCCAATGGTCAATGACATAGCAACCCACTACTATAAATGACTACATCATGTGGGCATTGTCCCTTTACATTTCCTGTATGGAAGACATCCTTCCTGTGTGTGGGCAGCAGTGTTACAGACAACAGGTATCAATACCTCTTACAGCATGACTTGTGGACACAGGCCAACTACATGTTTGTATAAGGTTCCAGACCTAGGGACGGTGTGTGAGTATTGTTGTTATATGCATTGAATGCTACTAGTTTTACAGGGTTTGTGAGTACATGCTAGTTTTGTATGGAACACAGTCTGTCTGCATAACTCTCAACTGTGGGCCTATCCACATGATGGCCGGAGGATAGGCTATGTTTTGTCTGTTCCCCACACAGGTTTGTAAACCTGTAACACCAGCAACTTTCACAGTGTATAACAGCAATATTTCCAATATGGCCCTGTGGTTCAGCCTCTGTCATCCAGCTATATACCAGGCTTTGTCCAGATGTCATGCAGTAAGAGCCTGATAGCTAGTGGTGTATTTAGTGCTGACATTCCTGCTATCATTCCAGTGATATTGTGGACTTCCACACAAATTGTGGGATATGATCCATATATCTGAGACCTACAGCTGGACAAAACATGTATTACACTATACAGTCTGGAGGTCAGTGTATGCAGAACACTGCTATATGCCCTTGTGAGACATTTTATGGGGGAGGGGTATGAAATATTTTTAACGTAGGCTGTTACAACATGTGAGGGATATCAGTAATAAGAAACATTGAGGTATATGACTGTACATAATAAAGAAGTTATGTACCTACCATAACGTTCCATGTTAGTTGTCTTCTTCTCGCCTTCTTTCTTGCTGGTTGGGTTTGGAGCCAATCCTTTGGCTCCGACTCGGCCATCTTCAAAAGCGCGAGAACTGCTTACTGGCTCGAGGCCCCCCTATATCCCATGATGCCTGGCGCTAGATACCCAGATCTCATTTGGTAAGTCTAACTGCGGACATAAAAATAAGGAATGCTATCCTAGAATGCATAAATCCTGCTGGAGAGACTACTAGTCAGAAAGGAATAGCCATAGAAGACTCAGCCAGTGAAAAATCAAGCAGAACTCTTCTCAGTCTACAAGGATAGGGGGATGGCGGGTGGGACACAAGAAAGAAGGCGAGAAGAAGACAACATGGAATGTTATGGTAGGTACATAACTTCTTTATGTTAAGTTGTCTATCGCGCCTTCATTCTTGCTGGTTGGGACAGCATCCCTAGCACCTAAAATCCAGGGTGGCTCATCGGAAAACACTCTTCAGCACAGTGGAACCAAAATCAGCTCTGCTCCTGGAAACCAAATCCAACTTGTAATGCGAAATGAAAGTATGTGGGCTGTCCCATGTAGCCGCAGCACAGATAGATTCCATGGGCAACCTAGCCTGAAAAGCCACCGAAGTAGCTAAAGCTCTGGTGGAGTGACCTTTTGGTTTAACTGGCAATTCTTTATTCCTGAGTTGATTTATGAATGTGATGATAGAAGTCAACCAGCTAGATAAGGTTACTTTGGAGACCGGAATACCTTGTTTACCTACTGCATAGGACAGGAAAAGTTGATCTGATTTTCTAATGTCCTTGGTTCTATGCAGATAAAAGCGTAGTTGCCTGTGAACATCTAACTGATGCAACTTATATTCCACCCTGCTGGAGTGGTTAGGGAAAAACACAGGAAGGTATATGGACTGATTCAAGTTACTCTCTGAAGAGACCTTAGGAAGGAAGGACGGATTAGTCCTAAGCGTGACCCTGTCATTATGGAACACGAGGTATGGGGGACGGACAGAAAGAGCCTGTAGTTGCGAAACTCTTCTGGCTGAAGTAATAGCTACCAGAAAGAGGGTTTTCCAAGATAAGAACTTCAGCGAACAAGAAGCTGCCTGTTCAAAAGGGGGCAAAATTAGCGAAGTTAAAATCAAATTTAAATCCCACAGTGGTGGAGTATCCCTCACTGGGGACCTGAGCAGAGTGGTTCCTTTGAGAAAAGCTTTACACAGTTTATGGGACATGATATTGCTTTCCGACAGGCCAATGTGAAAATCTGAAATTGCCGCTAACTGGACTCTAATTGTAGCTGAAGCAGAACCAGCATGGAAGAGTTCTGCTAGATATTCCAAAATGGAGTGCACTGGGGCTGAAAAGGGGTCTATGATTTTAGCCTCTGCCCAGGAAGAAAAATGTTTCCACTTACTAGCGTAAGTTTTTCTGGTCGTAGACTTGTGTGATGACAAAAGAATTTCGCCCACAGATGGGGAAATATCTGGGAGCCTGGCTAGGGTCGCAAGTGGAGTAACCAAGCTGTGAGCTGGACAGTGTGCAGGGATTGGTGCACCTCACCCGATTGATGAATCAGGAGGTCTGGAACTAGGTCCAGAGTCCACGGCTGTTCGAGAAGACAGGAGTGCAGGAACGGAAACCATATTTGTCGAGGCCAGTAAGGAGCAATGAGGATCATTTTGCAACCCGAAACGGCAGCCTTCTGAATCAATTTCGGTATGAGGGGGTAAGAAGGAAATGCATAAAGAAGTCCCTGGGGCCAATCGTGGACTAGAGCTTCTCTGGGGGGATGCCTGGGGAGTGGAAGGAGAGAGAAGAAATTGCTGCACTTGCTGTTGAAGGGAGTTGCAAAAATATTGCAGCAAGGTTGGCACCATCTGTGGAAGATTTGGTCCGCAACCACCTGGTTCAGAGACCACTCGTGAGGCATGAGAATTGCTCTGCTCAGTCTGTCTGCTATAAAGTTGGACTTCCCAGGGATGTGTGTTGCAATCAGAAACCGCTGGGAAGAGATCGCCCACTGCCAGAGTCTGAGTGCTTCTCGACATAGGGGGTAAGACCTGGTTCCGCCCTGCTTGTTGACGTACCACACTACGGACATATTGTCCATTTGAACTGCAATGGTCCCGGTAGGAAGAGAGTCCTGAAGAGCCTGCAATGCTAAGAGCACAGCCCTCATCTCCAAGACATTTATGTGCAGATGATACTCGTGAGGTTGCCAGGTGCCTTGGACTGTTCTGCCCTGATAATGCCCCTCCTACCCGATCAGGGAGGCATCCATGGTCACTGTAGCCACTGGAGGGGGAAGAACAAATGGTCTGCCGTGGGGCACTGATGTGAAGACCATCCACCACGCAAGGTGTTTCTTGCATGCCTGAGTGATCAAAATCGTGTAAGACATGGGAAGCTGCTGGAAGGACCATTGGATGAAGAGAAGCCACCAGAGGATCCTCATGTGAAAACGAGCTAGAGAAACAAGTACGATTGCTGCTGCCATGAGACCTAGAGTTTGAAAGTCAAACCTGGCCTGAATCCTTTTGCATGCTAATAAAACCTTGACATGCTGACGAATCACTGAAACCCTGTCTGGTGGGAGGCTCGCTAACTTGTCTTTGGTATTTAAATTTGTGCCTATGAAGGTGATAGACTGACAGGGCGACAATGCAGACTTTTCAAAATTTATTGTGATACCTAGCCTGGAGCAAGTGTCGATGGTGCAGTCTCTGGCTCCCAAAGGTGATGTCTGGTGGTAGCAGTGAGGAGCCAGTCGTTGAGATATGGAAACACCTGGAATCCTTGCCGTCTCAGGTGAGCGGTCACTACTGCCACACATTTGGTAAACACCCTGGGGGCTGTGGTGAGACCAAAGGGCAGAGCTCTGAACTGATAATGGCTGGCTCCCAGCCAGAAGCGGAGGAATCTTCGGAAGCGTCTGTCCATCTTTATATGGTAGTATGCATCCTGAAGATCTATGGAGCACATCCAATTGCCCTGACCCAGAAAGAGTAAAATGGACTGAAGCGTGACCATCCGGAATTTTGTTCTTTGTACAGACTTGTTTAGTCTGCTGAGATCCAAAATGGGTCTCCAGTCCCCTGTCTTTTTTGGTACCAAAAAGAACCTTGAGTAAATTCCGGATCCTTGTTGGTCTGCTGGGACTTGCTGGATGGCCCTTTTTCTTAGCAGTTTTGAGACTTCTTGTACTGCTTGGTCCCTTAGATTGGGTGGAACATCTGGAAGGGACTTGTATGACTTTAAGGGGGTGCGAAGGGAATTCTGTAGCCTCCAGATATGACGGACTGTACCCATTTGTCTTGTGTTATGTCTCGCCAGGCTCCTGGGTACAGTGATAGTCTTCCCCCGACTGCCTCCAGAGGTGAGCAGCCGGGCAACCCTTCAGGGATGCTGGAAGGGCTTGTCAGAGAAGGATTCTCTGCTGCCCTGGTTTTGCGGACCCCCTCTGCCATGAGGGCGGCGTCTGTTATTGTTCCCTCCCCTGCCCCTGGAGGGAAACTCACCACGTGTGTCTGGCAAGGCTCCCTGGGATTTCCGGAACCACATCTTCCCACTCGTCTGACCCTTAGGATATGGTCTGGAGGGAGTGGAAAAACAGACTCCTACAGCAGAGAGAGTCTTGCCTTCCTGCTCACACCTGGTAAGGGTATCTTTCACCTGTGATCCAAAGAGTGAGGAACCATCAAAGGGGGTGTTGGTGAAAGATGCTCTGAAAGGTTCCGCAAAGTTACATAGCTGCATCCAAGCGTGCCTCCTTAGGGCCACGCCTGTGCCTGCAGCTCTACTCGCACCATCGGCTGCATACAAAATGAGCCACATAAAGGAGTTTACCACAGAGTTAAGAGTCGCTAGCTGGGAGGCTGCCTTAGCCTGGGCCCCCTCAGCTGATGGATCTTGGAGGGTATCTCCAAGCTCTTTTAGGAGATCCCTCTGAAGACGGGTAAAGTGGCACAGGTAATTCAGGGACCGCATGGAAAAGGTCGCTGAAGAGAACATCCGCTTACCATATCTGTCCATTGTCCTAGACTCCTTATTAGGGGGATGGACAGATGAAGAAGTTTCAGCCAACTCCTTCTTAGTGGCCGCTGCTACCACCATGGCATCAATGGGGACACCTTTGGTCAAAAACTGTTTGTCCTGCGGGGCAGTAATGAATTTTGCAGGTCTTCTAGGGGTCGGTTCCACTGTGTCTGAAGCCGTCCACGCCTTTTGAGCCACCACAGACATCAGTGGGTCAAAAGGCGGAGACACCCAGGAGGTGGAAGGTCGGGATCCAAACGCATCCAGGAATATTGACTCATCCTCGGAAGGGCTTAGGGTAGTCCAGTTTCCCCTCTGCCTAAGCATCTCAAGGATGTCTGAGAAGGAGACATCTTCAGAGGGGGATCTTGGGGACCCTTCCGACTCCTTTAAGACGGTAACCGATGTAATAGACTTGGGGGAGTCGACATGCTTCCTCTTGCATTTTCTCTTGCGAGGTGGCTCCTCTGAAAGATCAGGGGAGGCCTCGGAAGAGGAGGATACATCCAAGGGGGTGCCCTTGAGCGCTGGATCCCCACGCTTGGGGTCTGGAAGAGGGGCAGAGGCTGATGCAGGCACCTTAGGGGGAGGAGCAGATGGGGTCGATCGTGGGACTGACTCAGGGGCCAGCACACTCCTCATCACCTTGAAGGAGTCCCTACCCAAATGCAGAGAAGGCTCAGGCTCTGACGAGACCAAAAGCCCTCCCCGCACCAAGGGAGATGGCTTCGAGGCAGATGTGGGAGCCG
>NC_056744.1:1487717369-1487927369 GCF_019279795.1 Protopterus annectens | reverse complement strand
GCCTGACTATTTCTACATATATTCCCAGATTCCTAGTTGTAATTATGCACATACCTCTCAATCTCTTAATGCACAACATCTGGACAAAGCTTGACAACATGGGGGTACAAACAGGGACATATTCTGAATACTGTTGTTATAAACTTTTAGACAGTTCTAGAGTAACAGGATTTGCTTTAATATACATTTTTCTGAGGGGATTGAATTCTGACACTCAAATGTATGTCATTCTTTGGTGACTACAATCCTGAGATCATACCACTGATTTCTCAGGAAAAAGGGGAAAAGGACGAAAATATGAGCCAAATATCTGGACATTCTAGGAAAATCTATACAGTTGAGAGGTACGATTATGCATACAGCTTACTACCACTCCCAGTATTCGAATCATGGCTGTGTGTGCTAAACATACAACAATTTCTGTTTCATTACAGTGAGGCATTTAGACCTCACTGTCTGTTCCTTCAGTGTTTTCTTTGTAAGTCTGTCTTGGTTGTACAATCTCACCTTGTAATTACAACAGTCTTCTACAGACATTCCTATATATATATTTTTATGTAGCACAGTGTGAGAAAATTGGTTGACGCAACAGTACTATTCTGATATCAGTTGTTGGTGAATGCTTTATGTCAGGCCATACAATACCAGAGTACACACTACCAGTCCAAGATTTAAAACTTTATTGCCAAGCAGTTACAGTTTTCTTATCTGCAAGACCTGTGGGAGGAATATTTTTAAAACTACCTGACTGTTTCTACACATATTCCCAGATTACTAGTTAATATTATGCACATACCTCTCAATCTCTTAATGCACCCACTCTAGACAAAGCTTAACAACATGGGGGTACAAATAGGGACATTTTTTGAATATTGCTCTTATAAACTTGGAGAGTTGATAGGGTAACAGGATTTGTTTTAATATAACATTTTCTGCAGGATTTGAGGTCTGACAATCAAATGTATGTCATTATTTAGTGACTACAATTCTGGGATAAAACCAGTGATTTGTCAGGGAGACAGAGGATTAGGCCAAATTATGAGCCAATTATTTGGACATTCTGCAAAACTCTGTACAGTTGAAAGGTATGATTATGCATACAGCTTACTACTACCACTCACAGGATTCGAACCCTGGCTGTCTGTGCTAAAATATATAACAATTTCTCAGTTTTAGCAGAGTGATCTATTTAGACAGTGCTGTCTGTTCTTTCAGTGTTTTATGTCTTAAGTCTCTCTTGGTTGTACAGTCAGACCTTGTACTTACAACAGTCTTATACAAACATTTCTAAACATACTTGTTATGCGGCATAGTGTGGTTAACAGTGGTTGACACAACATTACTATTCAGAGACTGCAACACTGAATGCCATACCATACCAGATTAAACACAACTAGACCAGGATTTAGAACTTTATTGCCAGGCAGTTACAGGTTTATTGACATATCAACTATATAGGACTATTGCTGTCATATTGTCTGGTTTATTCAGTACAACCCATGCACAGTTTTTATACTGCCAGGTGACTTTCTACTACTTTATATTTATTTGGTATGACTACTACAAGCAGGATTGTTACTCACCAGCCTCGCGATGCAGCCTTTGCAGCCTACTGGCATGGGCTTCCTGATTCACAGCATGCTCAGCTGCAGCCGTAAAGGAAATAGAGAAATATTTAGACATAACTATCCATCACATACATTGGCTAGACTTTAGTAAACAGTTGTTTATATGAATACTTACACACTGCTGGGACATCACCCCTCTGCCTTGCTTCTTGGACCCACTCGTCCAAGACCTCCCTCTTTCTCCGCTTCATGTCAGCGTAGTGGTGACAGACCTTCTCACCAGTCTGAGGGATACCAGTAGCAATGGTAAAACCATGGGTGAGACAGTCCCAGGCTTTTGCTTTATACTGCGAGCCCTGGTACTGGCCCTGCAGCAGTCTCTCATCATGGTTATTTACCAGGAGTACCATGACCTTGGACTCCTGTATGCCCCAGCGCTGCACACAGAAGTGCATGCCCTCTCCAACTCCTGCCATACTGCCTACAGTGGGAAGCTGCTACCAGTTATGAGCTGTATTCCCACCTGTGGGGTTTAAATATGGCCGATTTTCCGCCCTTTGCCGTGATTGGATGATTTTGAATATGCTGAGCTAATCTGAGCTACAGACAAACCTGCTTAGCTGAGGTTAGCAGAGCTTAAAGGGGCAGGTTCGGCACTACTTACCAATGGGCAAATCCACTTAGATGGGCTACTCATTGCTTAGCAGTCATTTACACAATGCTTACACATGGTAAGCAGAGCTGTGCAATGCTTAGCATTGCTTATTTTTTATTTTATGGACTATCTGCTGTATGGGATTGATTCATCATTCATTACATATTATAAATTTGTTTACTGTCCCTCACATCCCCTATAGTGCTTTCATTTAATTTATTCATGTGTGACTTAAAACTTAAAAACCTGTATGTTTGCGCATTTTTCGCATCGTGCAGCACCATGGGGCTATGGTTAAACTATTCCAGGTGCCAGAAAGACTGCTCTTCAAATTTTCCCTTAGACCTAGCTGGTTTCTCAGTAGTAGCACTAAAATCTGAACCGCTGTGACTGGTACTTGTTCTAGAACCTGCTGGAAAGCACTAGGAAGCCTTAAACTGATACAAGCACTCAACTCTCCTTGTTAATAAGGAGAAATTAATCGTAGGCACTAAACAGCCTATAATTGCAAAGTACCTTGCAAGGGTAAGGGAAAACAGCTGTTGTACTTTACAAAAAAAGCACCTAAACAGGCATGTCCAAAAGTTAGCTTCCGGTGATTTCTCCTGTCCAGCTGGTGAACCTGGTCATACTGGGGCAATGCAGCAACTGCCTCATGTACACAGACAACCCTCTCCTCCTACCACCCAACACTACAACCTGTGAGAGATGCACTTACATAGCCAAACTGAAAGAAAAGCTCTCTCCAGCCAAGATTGTGCTAGACAGTCACGAGGAGAAGGTTAACATGTGCACTACACCTCAAGCAACACAAAGCTCTTCAAAACCCACACCATCAATACCCACACATAGCAACACTAAGCCCACATATCCAGAGGCCCTTAACATTAACCTGCGCAAGCAACAAGGACCTCTGAAGTTGAAACACAAACACCAGTCACAACCACAGTGACACATAGCTCACAACACCAGTATGCCACCCAACAACAGCCCCTAAGGCAAGACAACGTACCCAACACTTTAGTCATAGAGGACTCTATAGTCAGGCACACTGATGTCTCACTCACCAGGCTGAGCAAGGAGAAAATTGCAGTCAGCTGCCTGTCGGGTGCCAGGATCCGCCACATAATGCATACACGCAAGTCACACCACAACAAGTACAAATACGACTCTGTCATTGTCCATGTTGGAGTGAATGACTTGAGACGTACCTCCCTGGACTACATGAAAGGAGACATGGAAGAGCTCTCAGATCATGTAACCCAGGCAGCTATGACCCTGAGCAGCATCCTGCCTTTGCCCAGAATGATACATATAAGGACAACATAATTGACTTCAACAACTGGCTAAGCTTCTGGTGTCATTCAAAGGGGATCCAGTATCTGTCTGCCTGGGTCGACATGATCGACAAACCACAATGCTTTGCCAGGGATGGTCTGTACCTGTCATCCCTAGGATTCAGGTTACTGGCTAAAGCTCTTGCCACCCCTATAGTACCTTTTTTAGGCAAGGTTCAAAGGGAAACACCACCACTGTAACAGATACAAGCATGCAAAATCTGAAGGTAATGCTACTCAATGCTAGAAGTCTAAACCTCAAAATGCACTCTCTCGTGGCACTCCTAAAAATGGAGAACATCGTTATCTGTGCAGTAACTGAGACCTAGTTCAAGACTCCAGAAAGCACCCCTGCAATACCAGGCTACAACTCTTACCACACTTTTTGGCCACCAAACCAAGACCGAAACACTAAAGGTGGAGGGGTGCCCATATTCACCAAGGATATTCACACCTCCAGGCCAGTTGCCCAAAACAATGCACCTGAAATTCTCCAGGTGCAACTAACACTAGGTAAGACTGCAATCCAAATTGTAGCTTGCTCCAGATCCCCCACCATGCCCCAAGATTCTCACTACACCTTTCTAAACATACTGGAAAATATTAAGATGCAACCAAACACTCTAATACTAGGTGATTTCAACTACCATGCCATTAACTGAGAAAACTACTCGGGTACGAACACCTTTTCCCAACGGTTCTTGGAATTCAAAAATCCCAACACCCTGGATCACCTAATCCATTGTCCCACCAGGGGCTCCAATATCCTAGACCTGGTCAATACCAACACGGGAGATAGATGCTCTACACCAGTGGTCACCACCTCATTGGTCAGGTCTGATCATAAGCAAATCACCCTTGACATACACATCCCACCCCCACCCCCCAGTAAGGAAACCTCCATAAAAAACTTCTCCAAAGCCAACTTCATGGTACTTAAGTCAGAAGTGGCAAACTTCATGGCACCCAAGCAGATGGGAGCAGAAAGTAGGACTGCTGAATCCTACACTAAGGCACTGTACGAGCACATCCATTCATGCATGAATCGTGCCATCCCACATAGAACCACGACATTCTCCTCCAAAAAAAGGAAGGCAATCTGGTGGTCCCCTGCCACACGCAAATTATACAACAGAAGGAAGAAACTGTTGCAGAAAAGAAGAAAATCCCAGGATGCAAAAAACTTCCTTACCAGCCTCAGTAAGAAGCTAAGATCCCTTATAAAATCCTCCAAAGCTAGATATGAAAATAAAATTGCCAAAGATTCCAAAGACAACCACTAGGCATTCTATAGTTATGTCAAGAATCTAAATGGCGATGCTCAGATCTGCTCTGAGCTACAACAGAATGGCATTAAATATACTGATCCCAAGGATATTGCCAATATCCTGGCAGATCGATTTAGTGCCAACTTCACCCCCCTCTTACCCCCTAAAGGGACCATCTCAATATCAAAAGATTGCCAAATTCTGGTAATTACGGCCACACAGGTAGAAACCACACTCTTCAAAGCTAAGAATATGTAATCTATGAGACCAGATGACATCCCAGGCTGTGTACTACATGAACTACAAAATGAACTGGCACCTCACCTAAGTGTCATGTTTAATCACAGCCTCACCTCAGGCTTCGTGCCCACTGAGTGGCACACAGCTACAGTTATCCCACTACACAAGGGGGGATCCACCTTGGATCCCAGGAACTACCATCCCATCAGTCTGACGAGCCTGATCTGCAAGGGCACGGAACGCATTATCATGGAACTTATAAACAAAGACATTGGCAACCTTCAAACAATGGACCCCAACCCAGTTTGGGTTCATGAAGGGCCATTCTTGTTTCCTGAACCTGACTTGTCTTCTTCGAATCAGTCCCCAGAGCTGTGGACAAGGGTAAGGCGGTCTGCACAGCCTATCTGGACCTCACCAAGGCCTTCAACACCATCCCCCACTCTGAAATCATCGATAAGCTTACTAAGCTGGGCATAAATTCTTATGTCACTCAATGTGTTGCCAACTGGCTTACTGACTGAACCCAGACTGTAAAAGTAGCAGACTCTAAATCCAGCTCCAGACAAGTGACAAGTGTAGTACCTCAGGGTTCAGTCCTGGGACCGCTCTTGTTTGGCATCTACTTCTCTGAAGTACAGTTCAGCACTAAGGAACTCTGGCTAACAAAGTTCGCAGATGACTGCAAACTAGGAGCCATTACTGAATCCCCAAATTATGTGGATATTCTACAAAAAGGCCTTACAGAAACAGATGCTTGGTGCCAGAGCCATGGGCTCAAGCTTAATGCCAAGAAATTTATAGTTATCCCCTTTCAGAAAAAACATGTACCCACGAATTACCACATAGGTGGCAGTACACTAAACACTGAAAGTGTGATGAGAGACTTAGGGACACTGGTGGAGAGTGGTCTCACCTTCGCTAACCACATCACCACAACAGTCAGGAAATCATTCTATGTGGCACACCTCATCACTAAGGTCTTTTCATCCAGAAAAAAGGAGGTCATTGTCCCACTGTAATCATCCCTCATTAGACCCATTACAGAGTACAACACCCCATTTGGTATGTACCTCACAAAACATCTGCAACAGCTGAAAACACAGCAGAAATACCTCACTAAAAGAATCACAGGCCTAAAGCAGATGCCCTAAGCTGACCATCTAAAAAAACACCAACTATACTCTGTGGCATATCGTTTACTCAGAGGCAATCTCTGCTTAACATACAAGGCCATGTCAAACCCTGAGCTGTTTGACATGCTCCACTTAAAGAAATACCAATCCCTCAGAGCCACACACTCCAGGGATTTAAACCTTGTCATCACAATGAACAAAACATGCTGGAGGGATAGGTTCCTGACCCACAGACTCTCCATACTCTGAAATAGACTGCCCATACATGTCAAGCAGAACGCCTCCTTGGCCCCCTTCAAAAGGAACCTTGACAATTGGATGTGAGATAGGAAATTCATCCCGGGGATCACGTCAGTCGCCCTGCTAGACAGGGGTCCAGGAAAGTAAATATTGTTGGAAGAAATATCCGGGGAATTGTTTGGCTAGGCTTGTATAGGCCCTAGGGCCGATAGCCTAGTACCAACCTATGAACCTATGAATTATACTGTATGAGGCACTTGTGTTTGTATCGGGGTTTCATAACTTTATTAAACTGATACCTCACATCTGGACCTACTACAGTACTCTGGTTAACAAATATATGTTATTTAGTAGCTAATTATAAAAAAATGCTTATGTACAGCTTTCACATGTAAAATGCAAATTGGTTACACTGGGGATCAAACCAGGAATGGTTGCTTGCAAAGCGTACATTCTAACCACTACACTATTGCAGTACTGCATAAGTTGGATGTCTATTGCTATTTAACTTCTTGTGCTGTTTAAGCTGGACTAAGTGTAGCTAAGCAACGGGCACACCCATGCAGCTATGCTTTCAGAATATCCCTGCTAATGCTAAACCTGTTATTCTATCAACTTTCTGCTTTGTGGGATGATTGCCCCTTATGGTTTTGTCCAGATTCCTTACTATGGGGGGTTGGGAGGTGTGCGGTATATGCTTATGATAAACCTGTTATTCTATCAACTTTATGGCTTGGTAGGGACAATTGTCCCTTACGGCTTTGTCCAGATTTCTTATCCTGATGGGTCGAAGGTGTTACTAGCATTCTTGCTCATTTTAAATTACCGAAAGGCAATTCTGGAGTGCAAGGGGTGTGTATATTGTGAGAGCTCTGCTCTCAGAAACAGCCTCTGCGCTCATACATGGAACCATGTCCGTTTTAGAGCATGGCAGCGCGCCTTCATAAATATGCTAGGCGTGCTACTGTGCTGAACAGGAACAGACCCTGCCATGCAGGAATAACTTATTCCTGCATGGCTGCTTGCTGAATCCCGTTTATTTCTTTCCAAATATATCTCCTGCAGCATCTCTATTTGAACTCTGCATTTCTTAATATAATTCAGTATTCTTTCCTTTTTATCAATGCCTTTAAGGCCATTCATGTTACAGGATAATATGGACAATATAGCCATCATGATAAAAAAAAAAAAAAAAAAAAAAAAAAAGAAAGAAAGAAACATTATTCCACTTATTATACATGACAGTTTTTTGAATGTGTATTTCCAGCTTTTGTATTACATGCATACACTAATGTCTGGAAGGCTAATCTTTTGTACAGTTGTTTCTTCTCACCTCATACCTCTCAACTGTACAGATTTTCACATAATGACCAGATTTTTGCTTTATATTTTTGGTCAGTTTTTCATAAAATTGTGGCTGTCTGGCAATTAGTGACAAATCATTAAAGAGTGAAGTTAGAACATAATGACAAACATTTGAGTTTTAGATGTCATACCCTTCAGAAAGTTCATGTTAATGCAAAACCTGTTATTCCATCAACTTTCTAAGTTTGTAAGATCAATATTTCAAAATTGTCCCTAGTAGTACGACTTTTTTATGGCTTTGTACAGATTCCTTACTCTAAGAATACCAAGCCGACACAATGCGACACCAAAAACTTGTAAATGATAAACTGGCTCAGCTCCTCAGACACTGCAAACTTTAATAGACCAAGAGAACAAAAAAAACACATAGTATTCCTGTACATGTAAACAGATAACTTAGCGCTTTCACCCACATACATAGTCAGGCATCATCAGAGTAAAAGGACTCTTTTACTCTGATGATGCCTGACTATGTATGTGGGTGAAAGCGCTAAGTTATCTGTTTACATGTACAGGAATACTATGTGTTTTTTCATTCTCTTGGTCTATTAAAGTTTGCAGTGTCTGAGGAGCTGAGCCGGTTTATCATTCCTTACTCTAAGAGGTTGAAAGGTATGTCTCACCTACATTTCAACATACGTCACAGGTTTTCAAGACTTTTTGTTTTAATGAAAACCCTCAAACAAAAAATAAATACAAAGCATTCCCTTCCCCTATAACCTGGCAAACACAAAATGATGTACATATTCAAAACATGAAGTTTAACCCTCCAGAAGGGAATGACTGCGCCAAATTGATGGCTGCACCTACATGCATTATCTAACCTAAAATTAAGTTTACCCATGCTAAAGTGCATGCTACAGCCTGTGCTCCCACTTGATTGCTGTCTGTTCTTTTCTTTTCTCTCTTCTCCTCCCAGATATGAAAAACAGCTTGTGTGCTTTTATATTACCTTTTATCCCTAAGAAAAAGTGCACTGTCTATCTTTAAATAAAACTAAATGGTCACTGTTCTATTAACTGCATTAAAGCATAATATCAGCTAGGGAGGTTGTTACCTCTTTTTGACCTCCCATCATTTCAAACTTAATTTTTGCAGTATATTGTTTGCCATTGTACCTTTAAATGTTGCATTTTCCTCAGCAAAAATACTTAGACTTTTCAAGATTAACTGCTTACATCTGCAGACAGCTTGCCTCCATTGAAATGTACTCAGTTATGAGTCTTTGTAAATTTCACTCAGAAAAGAATGCACAGCTGCCCTCAGCTGCAAACATTTCAACTGCACTGAACATTTGCCAGTAGAAAACAAACAAGCTAATCTTTGTCGTTGTAAGACGTTTAGAATTGTCATTGTTTTTGTCATTTTGTCTAATTTTTAAAGCCCACATGCTTATAGAGCTTAAGCTAAAGGTAGTAATCTAGACATTCAACCTTGTAAAATAAAAAAAGAAAATATCCTAATTCTACATACAGTATAATAAGTGCACTTTTACACTCCACCCCACCCCGGCAGCCCAAGATCACAGCATATGAACATTAAACTTGCCTCTGTCCAGCCTTTTTTCTCGTTATACTAAAAAAAACTATATTTCTTACAACTAAAACAGTACTTGTTTACTTTATTATCTTTCACACATACAACAGTCACTGAAAAGACTCACCCACATTTAAAATACCCCAGACTACAAATTATACAAAAATGTTTTACTGAATATGACATGCAGTTCATATCATGAAATTTTACACAAATACTAATAAGAATAAACACTGTTTTACTTATATTTAGTTTTCCCTCTTTTAGTGTCCTTCTAAACAGTAATGATATAAAGTGGGGTATATGCTTTACAGTCTACTCACAAGTTTAACAAAGTCAACAAAAGTCTAATGTTTTTCAGCCACTTGTTTCTTTCACAAATGTGATAAGATGCTTTATAATTGTCCATTTATTCAATAATTTCAGAGTTGCTGGTCTTCTTCCTGCTCATTTCCATCATTCAAGTCCAATGTACTGCTGATTCTTCTTGTCAACTCCTGTGCTTTTTTCCTGTCTCAGTGGAACACTGAAAAAGTTTTCACTGGCAAAGTCTCTTACTGAACTGTACCATCAGAAAAAAATGAGATGCAAAGTCCTTTTCTGCTTGCTGACCTGCTACTGGATAAACTTTCTTATTTCTTTCTTAGAGTGTTCTGTATCAAAACATGACTATGATCCTTCAGGAAAAAAACTTTGAAGACATCAGGATACAGCATCTTGAATCTTACACCTGTCTCTCAACATTTCCTGTTTTCTGAGGGTAAATTTGCTTCTCTTCTGCCTGGAATCCTTGAATAATCATTTTCTACAAACACTCGCCTGTCTCTAATTTTAAAAATTTGCCCTTGTGCCACAGTTTTGCCAGAATCAACTCTTTCTTCTGGTATGACTGCATATTTACTAATATTTGTCTTGGCTGCTTTCTCATGGCCATGTTTGGGGCTTACACTCAATGTGCCCTTTCAATTGACAAATTCTAGTGTGGAACACCAGTCTGGGTCCTTATTTGTCATTTCATAAAATTAATACTGTTTATACCTTGCAGTTTCTCTAGTACAGCAGACAATCTCAGGTGTTTTCTGTGCTCTCTGTCTTCTAACTCTACTATTTTTAACAGTTCTTCCTGTCTTCTAACGCTACTATTTTTTAACAGTTCTTCCTGATAAGCCTCATATTCTACCAGCTTTTTGTTAATGTTATCCTCTGATTTTGCAGTTTTACCAGTTCATTAGAATTGCTAGTTAAAGATTCATCTATTTTTCCATCTCTTTGTTGTTTAAGTTGTTATAGTCCTTCAGTGTTTCATTTATTTTAATCACCTCTGAGTATACTTGCTTTATCTTTCCTTCTAAATTACTGAAAGCCATCTGTTAAACCAAGGGTGAAGCTTGAACTGCTTTTTGCCAAACAGCTGAAGAATCCTTCCCAGACACTATTTTCTCTTCACATTTTCTGGATGATTTTCTTTCATGTTTTCCAAATTTCTTCTTTGTTGTCATCCAGGCAATGTATTTACTACCTAGTAACTGAATTTTACCAAAACACACTTTCAATGGCATTCCTTTTTCTCAATTTTTGTTTTCACACAAGGAGAGCTGAAATTATGCTATTGATCAGTGTGCAGTCATCTTGGAAGTCCCTAGCCTAAGATATATGAGTATATTACTGATGCTTAGGAATATACATTAAAGAGGATAAATAAATTTAGGAATCCAGGAGCTCCAGGTGAATGGAAGCCTATTCTGGAACTGTAAAAGGAATGCTGTTTGTAATACTTTATAAAACACAGGACAAGGTTGCTGCCTCTAGAATACTTCTAGTGTCCATCCACTTGCAAAAAGCCACAGAGGAAGCAAATGTTTTCATACAATGGGCCCTAAACCTACCGGGAAATGGCTTGCAGTGGTGAGCACCACAAATGGAAAAGCATGAAACAGCCACCTGTCTGCTTTGAAACTGGTTGTTCTGTTTTTTTTTTTCTTACCGTCATGAGACAAACAGCTGATCATCAATCCTGAAGGGTTTAGGTATGCCTGTGGTATTCTGTCTCCCTTGTTTTTAGATTTTGAAAATAATACACAAAGATTAATAGCCTGGCTTAAGGTAAACTCTGAAACCACCTTACCCATAAAAGGAGGATTACTTCTCAACAGTTAGATACTGCACCTGTCTTACCTGGGATTTCCATGGAGCAAGATCCATTTCTTCAGCTTTATCTAAAACTCTGTTAAAGTACAATCTGTAATTTCTCTTCTTCTGCAATTATGTCATCACATAAATCTAACCTAATATCACTTACATCTTCCAATTTTGATTTATGCAGTTACTATTAGCATTTGGTTCAGCAGTCTTATTATTATTATTATTATTATTATTATTATTATTATTATTATTATAGCAGGAATGTTCTGGGGAAAAAACATTCCTACTGGAAGTGTTAATTGGTGATTCCTTATGGAAAATCAAGTAGGGAGACCATAAAGACTTGCGCAGCCTTTTATCCCATTTCTTCATCAATGCATTTGGTGCTTGCATTGTAAGTTCTTGCATACTGTATAAGACCTCTGGATACCAAAACATCTTAATAAGGAGATGCTTCATTTCAAATAGAATAGACCACTTATTCCATTCACTTAAGGTCTAATCCATTTTTTTTTGTTTGACTGACTGCACATTAAGATCTCTAGATGCAGAAGTGGGAACTAGTAAGAACCTAAATATTTGAAGCTTGGAGGATAATAACCATATAAAACTACAAGATATCAATATGGACCTAGATATATCAACCTTATAACCAGAAATATATTGCCAGTCATTTAAAATTCTTCAGCTTAAAGACAGGGTAGACTGTGGATCATTTAAAAAAATCATTAGGTCATCCACAAACAGTGCTGCTCCACTGGGTTGAGGGGTCACTTTCACTCCATGAAGACTATAAATAGCTTATCAGTTTAATTGCTAATGATTCTGTTGCTAAAACAAATAAGAGGGGGGGCTAGCTGACAGTCTCTTACCCCCACAGTAACGTTTAAAGATTTGTGTATATATATGTGTGTAAATATCTGTGCATATATATATATATATATATATATATATATATATATATATGTGTGTAAATATCTGTGTATATATATATATATATATATATATATATATATATATATATATATATACATGCACAAACACACACACACACACACACACATATATATATATATATATATATATATATATATATATATGGGTCTGGTTCATTTCACCGAAAGCACATTTCGCCGAATGTTACTTCAGCAAGATCAAATTGCCGAAAGCACAAACCACCGAAAACTCATTTTGCCAAATTACATATCACTGAAAATAGTAGTGGCAGTGTATATGCCCTTTTCCCTGCTATATTGCGATCCTGGAGTTAGAGTATATAATTGGGGAGTGTGGGGGGGCATAGCCCCCCACCAATCCTGTTTTATACTATGCAGTTTCTGTTAAAAGGGCAAGTGAGTAACTTTTAATCAGACTAGGTGGGGGCCTACACCCCCCCACACCCCAACTATATATTCTATCTCCAGGATTGCACTACTGTGGGGAAAAGGGCATATACACTGCCACTACTATTTTCGGTGAAATGAAATTTGGTGAAATGAGTTTTTGGCAAAATGTGCTTTTGGCAATTTGGTCTTGGTGACATGAAATTCGGCGAAATGTGCTTTTGGCGAAATGAACCAGATCCATATCTTTCAATTGGCAGAGGGATGTATTTTTTTATTCTTCTAGTATATAACTAAATTAAAAGTATCAGTGTTGTAAAAATAAATTGGAGTACAACAACCAGTCTTCGACTCGGCCTTTCTTTGGAGGTACACAGGTGTGAGATAACATGCACACTTACTATCAATATATAACATAAATAATCAATAACTTTAAGTTAGAGGTTGTACAGTATCAGCCAACATCTGTCTGTTAATAAACAGAGATATGTGTCCAACAAGATGGTTGTGGCTGAAATCATTAACTAACTTAGTTAACAAATAAAATAAAGAAATGGTTCCAGAACACAATATGGGCTAGCTAAGTTTCTGTTCCATCTCTGCAGGAAAGCTTGCTTTCCTGCCACATGCCCTACTCCAAGATTTAAAACATCTTATAGCTACATTACAAGAAGAAGCACACACAAATGAGTGGCAGATGAAAACAATCAGAAACAGTGTAGCACATGATTCCCAGCAACACAAAGTAACATATGAGTGTTTGCAGAACATGTTGTGAACAGTAGTATAGGCCATTACCATCCTTGAACTGCCTCCTGCTTTGTAGTTGAGCTTTTTTTTTTTACACATTGCATGGCAGTGGCCATTGTAGCATTGATGCCTCTTGGCAGTGGGAGCTAGAGTGACTTGTGAATATTATGATGAATATACATGCATTTATTGTTCAGAAGTATTGCAATGATCCTGTCTTGTAAATCTGTTCTATCCTTAAGGAGGTACATTCTGTGTGTTACATTGAGACAAATGACATGTTACATCCTAAGATGAATACAGCATGTAAAAGCAAATGGTTCAATGAAATGGATGTGCAAGCATAATATAATGCTGTATTCTCTAACATATACCACATTAGCCCACATGCATTGTTACTTGTATATTTGTGACATCTATGATAACACTCATGTGACTGGATTAAGCAGCATGGAAGACTACAACATATATCATCTTTCTGTATAATGTGACTTTCATATTAATTGCTCAAATATAATTTCAAAAAGTGCATAATCTAAAAATAACCCTGTCCCTGTACATCTGAGAACTCTGAAGTTTTAAATTTCTGAAAGTAAAAATTTCAAAGTTAATTATGTGCAACTTTCTGGGCTGTTAAGACATTCTTTTTCCTGTTTGCTTATTTCTGTTGCAGTTCAAAACAATGTATATGCAAGTTGTCTGTCTGTGCCAGTGTCATGTTAAGCAGAAGACTGTCCTGCTTAACATGTTTTGTGGGAAGAAGTACCATGTGCTGTCAACACAGGACACTTTATCTGTTTTGTCTGCCAGCCAAATGGGTGGATGTGATGCCTCTTCTCCAAGAAACATATAACAGTCTTCCCTGTGTTTTTTTTCCAAACACCTTTACTGAATTATCAGTTGTGACATAGGCAAATTTGCATTCATATCAAAGTAATCAAATTATATTAACATAAACATTATACTTCACATATATTGCTATACATAATATAACCTAAGCAATATTACATAAATCATTCAATTCTTGCTTTTCTTTTTTAAACAAGAAACATCTTTATTAAACCATCACTTACTGCACAGGTTATCCGTACATTTATATAAATGAAAATAAACCACACCAACACAACCCTAGTTGCAAGCATTTTACATCACAAACCACACTGACACACTCCCAGTTGCAAACATTATACATCATTTATAAAATACCCAATCTTTCTCACCCAAACATTACATAGTTCATCTAGTCCTGCTGCCTTTTAGGCCTCATTCCTCCCTTCTTTGTATTGTTTGCTCATATCCTTTTCTAAACATTTCAATTCCAGTTGCTTTACCTCTATTACTATATTCACTACTTCCAATACATTTGGTGATTTCCATTTTCTAGTAATTGCTTTTTTGGCAGCCACCATTATTATATAGCAGCAAGGTCTTACCATGTCTAAGCAATTCCAATTCTGTATCATAGCTCAGAAAAATCATCTCTCTCATCAAACAAATCTGCCCACCTAGCATCAACAACAGTACATCCCACAGGGAATCCTTAAAGTCCACCAACTCACTGCACTCCCAGAAAATATGTTATCAATTACCTCATTCTTCCCTTCACACTTTCAACATTTACTGTCTACCTGAGGAAAAATTCTCTGCAGTCTACTTGGAGTATAAAAATATCTACGTAAAAGTTTCCAGGAAAAAAATCCTAAATCTTATAGATATTGTTGCATATTTTGGAGACATACATATATCCTCCCATTGTTTCTTTGTGAATTGCTTATCCAATCTCTCTTCCCAGTCCTTTCTAACCTCCTCTGCTTGATTCTTATAGTTATTGTGCAATATTTTATATGCTCTACTAATTATTCCTTTTTTAATGACAGCTTCTGTCCTATATTCTATTAAAAAATCTACCAGTGTTGGTATTTCGTTTAGGACCCCCATACATCCTTCTCTTTGCCTATAATCTGATATGAATCCTTGATAGGGAAAGCAATCTCTAACCTGCAGTACAAATAAATTATTGGTGTCTTCCCATTCTCTCATCTTTCTCTCTATAGTTATTTGCTCCCAATACCTAGGTTCCTTTGCCAGTTTTCTCCAATCATTTCCGGCCCCCTCTTGCCTATTGTCTGTATCTTAATTGTAATCATTCCTATCAGCATAATCTCCTTTCTCCATTCCCATGTTGGTTTAGTTCTTAGAATACTTTCAGCTACTTTATGGATATAATATTTTGTATCCTCGGTTCTGCTCTTGGCTGCTGTGCATCCCTGGCTCTAGCGTCCAAACCTACACAATACATCCTACTTGCCTAAACATTCGCCTAGTGACTGTGCCCTGCTAAACATCTAAGAACAAAAAGAAAGATAAATCAAAATCTGTTTGCCTCATCCCCAACAGGAAAAGAGCCAAACTACTCATTGAGCTGTACTCATTCAAGGAACTAAGAAAGTATGTTAACTGATGTTTACCTCCTATAATTAATGTGATATTGCCTAATTCTTGCTAGGTGGTTACAGCACACTCCCTGCCAAAACAGCCAGCAGCCATACCCTTCTTACTCTGCATCCCCCCATACCTGCCCTTATCCTAGCCTCTTAAATTCACCGTATAATTAGTTTAACCCCCAGAAGTTAGTATCAGAACCGTATACCCTACAAAAATTACTGAAATAAGAAAAATATAACGTACCAACTCAAACAGGCTGTTAGTAAGGTATTAGCCCCGCTGCACTCGCCTTCGCTATGCTCGGGCTTGCTTCACACCCCACCCTGCCCCCAAATTCCACACCCCCCCAGAACTGCTAAATTTATAGCTATTTTGCAACACCCCTCTTTCACATCCCTCTTTACAGAACCAATCAGCATCCATGGGACCCACCCTAAATACAAAACCCTCCCTATTTCTTTACTATACCCTTGTCTATTGCTCTCCCATCAACATTTTAAACAATTGTTAGTTACAAACCCTACAATGCCTTTACAAACTTTAACCTCACCCTTCAAATTAAAGCCTTCCTATTGCCTTATACTCCTGCTGATAATTAGCTATCTTCTCACAGCCTATGAGCACCTCACCCTCCCTGGCTTTCACTGCCCAAGATCCCAGACCATTTACCCTGCTCTTTCAAACAACTCTAATCATCCACTACTCCCCCTCCCAGCTAACTCCCTTACTACAAAAATACAACATCTCACTCTAGCCAGGTATGTTAACCCCAGAACTAAATACTACTACAAACTTTTATTTAGATTCCAGAAACTCACAATCAATTTATAAACTAAACTCATAATTGATGATGATATTCACCCCAGCCCAGGACCAACTCCATCTGATGTAACCAGCCCAATAAATAATACTCCCATTAGACTGCAAGCCTTAAACAAAACCTTCAACTCTTTCCTGGTCTGTCACATAAATATTAGAAGCCTAAATAATAAGATCCATTACTTGCATGCGCTCATGGCAGTAAACCCCCAGATACACTATGCCTTACTGAAACCTGGCTTAAGCCAACCACCACTGACAATGAAGTTATACCACCTGGTTACAATATTTTAAGACTAGACTGCACAACAAGGAAGGGGGGGGGGGGTAGCTGTATTATATAAAACTACACTTAATGTAACTATTTCAAATTCCCCACAAGATCCGGCAAACTGAAAATGCAGAAATACAAATTACAAAACTACAAATTAACAAACGCAAATCTATAAACATTGTCTGCATTTACATTCCGCCAGGTAGCAACACTAACACCCTTGAGGACATCCTACAGTGGCTGTCCATAAACTGCCCACAAGAAACATTATTCTCGGAGAGTTTAATACTGACTGGAACATCTGTTCCTCAGACTTCCCTACCACCCACATAAATTTATATGGTTTCATCCAGGTCATATCATCCACCACTAGAATTTGTAAGCCCAACAACAAAGAAAGCATACTAGACTGGATTCTCATAAGTAACCACTCCCAAATGTATAAAGCAGTCACCCAACCTGAAGAAATTGGTGATCACTTCCTAACTTATATACTCAGGCAAAAAACTGATATCCCTCAAATACCTAGCTTTAGAACTTTTAGGAGCAATAAGAGCTTTAATCAAACTGAATTCCAAAAGGAACTTTAGGCACATAACTGGAACTGTCTAAAATTACTCCCATTAGACAAAGAAGTTTCATACTTTAACTCCACATTTCTTACTATCCTTGATAACCATGCACCGACCCGGACCATCAGAACCACTAAAAAAGTAGCACCATGGCTGTCTAAAGAAACAAGACAAAAAATCGTAAGTAGAAATAAAGTCTGGTCTTCTTGGAGAACCAATAAATCCCCAAAGGACCAACTTATATATAAACAGCTAAGGAATGATGCAAAAAAGTCTATTGTTCTAGATAAAAAAAAAACAGTTACTGCAACCTACAACAAAAACACCAAAATCAACCACAAAAATTTTGGTCCAGTTTAAACAATCTTCTCCACCCAGGACATACTACTACCCCTACCCCCGTGACTGCCCTCCAAAAACCTCCAGAAATTATTGCCAACACCTTTAACACTTTCTTTATAGAAACTATACAATCCCTTGCCAACCAACTAGCACCCAATAACCCAAACCCAACTGACCCCATATCCAACACTCACCCCTCCTTTAACTTTCAACTAGTACTAACATCACTTATCAGATCTTTAATTAGGAAACTGAAACCCACCACCCTATCAACAGACCTACTCCCCACTGAATATCTTCAAAAAGTTGCAGACGTATTAGCATATCCCACTTCAATATTAACAGAACCATCTCGGAAGCATATATCTCCTCCATCTGGAAAATTTCCCATGTAATTCCTCTCCACGGAGGGGGTAATTCCACTGAACTATCAAACTACCGGCCTATTGCCATTCTGTCCCCTCTGACTAAAATTATGGAAAGTTTTATCCATAAGCAACTCTTGCATTATCTTAATCTGAACAATCTCCTAGCCCCTTCTCAGCACAGATTTAGACCCTGCCATAGTACAACCTCAGCCCTTCTTTCCTTCTCTCAGACAATGAATCAATATCGTAATAATAACAAGCTCTCCTCTGCCCTCTTTCTCGACCTATCCAAAGCATTTGACATGGTAAATCATCAACTACCCCTATGGACACTAAAAACTCTTGTCATAGATAACCTGGCAATACACTGGTTTCAATTCTATCTAAATGGCAGACAACAAGCTGTGCTATGGAAGGATAGCATATCCTCCCTGTTGCAAATCACCCTTGGAGTGCCTCAAGGGTCTATACTAGGACCTCTTGTATTTCCATCTTCATTAATGATCTCCATACAGTCATCCCCAAAGCAACCTGCATTCAATATGCAGATGACTCTACCCTAATATGTTCTGCTACCTCCCCGACAGACCTACAGACCTTGTCCCAAAATACTTTTAACACAGTTGAAAGCTGGTTCACTGACCGGTGTCTTCTATTAAATCCAAATAAATCAAAACTGTTACTCTGCACCTCCACTCGGAAAGTCTTTTTGCCATCATTTACCATAATATCCAACAATGGCACCATCATTTCCCCAGAATCTACTACAAAACTATTAGTTGTAATAGTTGATAACCTGAAGTTTAATGCCCACATTGACAGAACCATTAAAACAGTCAATAAGAAACTTGGCTCTTTATATAGGACTAAGCCATACCTACCCCATCTGCTAGGACAGTGATTGCCCATACACACTTAATATCAGCCCTTCTTTATGCCTCCTCGATTTATACAAACCTAAGTAAATCTGACCTCAATAAACTCAATAGCTGCTATAATAACATTGCCAGATTTGCCACAGGTTCAGCATATAGAACACACCACTGTCTTAACCTATGGTCCCTAGGCTGGCTAGAGTTACCCTCTCAACTCCAGTATACCCAATTAACAGTTGTTCCAAAGTCCTCTATCAGCCTGAAAGCACCCCCATACTCAAAAACATAATCACCCCCTACAATAACTTAAAAACACTCCGTTCTTCTGATAAAATGCTAATAAAAACTTTTAAATCCAATAACTCAGTGGGTGAGCATTATTTTCCAACTCTGTTGGCAAAATCTGGAACCTACCTCCTACTGAACTTACGGCAGTCCACTCCATAATCCAATTTAAAACGTCTCTCAAAGCACACCTAAAAACTCACTGGTTGTACCCCTGAACAAACCCAGACTAACCTACTCACTATTAACTCTGTATTACTACATTCCCTGGCTACTTGTATAAACTGTCTTACAATAAATTGGATAAAATCAGCTGTCTCACTCTAATATATTATACTACTGAATGGAATGCTACCTTGCTCAGCTTTGTACTACTACAACTGTTTATGTTCTAATATTAGAATTAATAATTGTAAAGTTTTTATGTATGTATTCCAACAAACCTGAAGCATGTATCTAGATGTAACTATATAAAAAACTCCAACTGTTATGTGTTATCCATCTGTTTATGTAGAGCTTTTCTCCCTGGGCCTCCACTGAAAATGGACCTGTATCCAGTCAGACTTTCCCGGTTAACAAATGTAAAATAAAATAAATAAAATAAAATAAAATAAAATTGTTGTTCTCTTTAATGGCCTGGATCCAAAATCCCAGTCTCTCCTTGTTTCCTGAGCTTCCCTCCTGTTTCATCATTATCCCTTTCCACTTTGAATTATAGTTTTCTGCTTGTGCTATGTATAGGAGTCTTAACTATGTAGCTCTGAAATGCCCCTTCAGATTGGGTAATCCCAATCTGCCCTGTTCTACTGGAAGAATCAGCTTATCCCACCTGACTCTTGCCATCTTCCCCTCCCACATAAAGTCCTTCAGCTCTTTATTAATTGCTATCCAGTACTTCTTCTCTGGTTGATAAAAATATGCCTGATCCGCGTATAAGACTAAAGGGACCAAAAACATTTTAACTGCTTGTATCTTACTATTCATATCCATACAACAAAGCTTCTATTTTCTCAATTTTTGTATTAGATTTTGTTTAGTCTCTTCCCACATATCCTTAGCTGCCACACTAGAATCATTTTTAATCCATACTCCTAAATATTTCATTTTATCATGCCTCCATAAATATGGTTATTACTGAACCAGTGCATGTCTGGGCACATAATTTACCACTATTGTCTTTGTTTTAGCTTCATTAATTTTGTGTCCTGAAAATATCTGAAGCTGTCTCAAAATGTTCCACAAAACTGTAATGTCTTTTTCTGGTTTTGTCAGGTACAAAATAATATCACCTGCAAATAAAGACAGCTTTTCTTGACATCCATACCAATTATTTCCTTGAATTTCTGAGTCCCTTATTTTCTTTACCAATGGTTCTTAATATAATGCAAATAATAAAGGGGAAAGAGGACACCCCTGCCTGGTTCCTCTGCTCAAGCAGAAATTATCAGAGAGGACCCCACTCACTTTAATTTTAACCTCTGATCCCTCATATATTTTTGTAATCAACCTTATATTTTTTTTCAGCAAATGCAAATGCTTCCACTGCCCTGCTCATAAAATCCCAGCTTACCCTGTCAAATGCTTTCATTGCTTCAAGACCCACCAACAGAAATGGTATTTTCTTACATTCTGCTTCCCTCTGGATCATCAATGTTCTGTTAATGTTGTCAAATGTTTGCCTCCTTTCCACATAACCACCTTGATCCATATCTATAAGTTTTGGCATTACATTTGATGTTCTTTTAGCTATTATAGACATGAACATTTTATAATCATGGTTTAGTATTGAAATGGGCCTGTATGAAACTGGATCTGATGGATCCTTACCCTCTTAAGGTATTACAGCTACCACTGCTTTCTTCCAGGATGGTGGTACTTCTCCTCCTCTTAAGATATCGTTAAACAAAACCTTCCAGATCTTTATCAGTTTTTTTTCCTCCCAGCTTCCAAACTTCCACAGGAATACAGTCTAATCCTGGTTACTACTGGGTACATTCCCATAGATTGGTTATACATCACAATTTTTATCTCATCTCCTAATATCCTAACTGTTAATAATTGAGCCTCATCTACCTCTAACCTTCCATAAACATTTCCATTTGTATCTTTTCTTGATTTCATATTCCTCTGCTTTATAGAGACTCTCATAGAAATTCCAAAATATAATACCTCTAAAGGATCTCTTTGTTATCTTCTTTGTTATAGGTTCCCTAAGTCTGGCGACAGCCCTTTCAACTTTCTGTTGCATGAGCCATTGTGCTAAAAGCTTTTGTGCTCTAGTGTTATTATAAAAAACAGTTGCTTAACAGCAATCTTTCTTAGCTTGTCCATATTATCACGGTAATCCCTTATTTTCTGCCTAGCATTCTGCAGTTGATCTTTTTGTTCTGTGAGATTCCCCATTCTGCAATAATTTCACATTTGTTAGTCCCTCTAAATAAATCTTGTTACTTCTTAAACATAGCTCCCTTCCTTTTAGTTCCACCCTATTTTTTTAAACTCCACTTCAATTTTATCCCACTCCCTAGCTCTATTTTCAGAAGACATGTCTATCTTCTCTAATAGCTCCTGAATAATCTCGACTACCCATTCCTTAAATTCCTCTCTTTTCAACAGACAGGTGGGAAAGCGCCAGCACATGATCTGAAATTGATACTGGGTAGCTATCAAGACCTTTAATTAAATGCACATGTTCCTGTAAAATGTAAATTCTGTCTAGCCTAGCCCAGTTTTTATATCTTGGGGAATAATATGTAAATTCACTCTGAAACCCTATTACTAAATTCACATCTTCCATGCCAAATATTTTCATAAATTTCTTCAAAAATCTACCCTCCTTTGTTATATTGTCCCTTCTTGGCCCCCCAGACACATCCTCACTGCCACAAATCAAATTGCAGTCCCCACCTATAAGTAATATCCCTTGCTGAAAACTGATCATCTCTCCCAGAATTTTCTTAAGATCCATTACGATAGCTTTAGGTGGAATGAAAATACATGCCAGTGTAATTCTCCTCCCTTGCCAGTAGCCCCTTAGCACTACATATCAGCCATTATCTTTTTTATCTTCTTCTGTCACTATTGGAGCTCATCTTGTGATTAATGTAAGTACTACTCTTTTCCTTTGTCCCAGGTATTCTGCTGTATAACCATCCTGAAACCTTTCTTTATCAAATTCACATGTTCATTTCTCTCCAAGTGTGTCTCCTGTAATGCAAGTATTTGCATACTACATTTTTAATATAGCTCACTATTTTTTCTTGTTTGTATTTATCTTTACATTTAAAGACATTAAATAAAGCATCACTGTATTAAAAAGTTATTATTCCCACCTTTTAGGTATAACACCTTTTTTGTTAAATGTCTAGTTCCAGCTTTTGTGTTACATGCATACATTTTTGGGAGGTTGAACTTTTATACAGTTGTTTCTTGTCATATCCATTTCAGCCTATGTCACATCTTATAAAACTTTTTTGTTTTATTGAAAGCCCTTAAACAAAAAACAAACACACCCCAATATCCCCTAAAACCTATGAATTTAACACTAAGACACAAAACTATGTACACCTTCAGCTATTGAAGTTTTAACCTCTTAATAGGAACAAAAGTCCCAAACTGACAGCCACACTTACAGACTTGAGTTAACCTAAAAGAAAAGTCATCCATGCTAAGACCCAAGGCACAGCCTGTGCTTCTACTAAATGCTGATTGGTTTTGTCTAGTCTTTATAGTTCTCCCAGCTGGGAAAATGCCTGAATATTTTCAGAGAACATTAACTACCTTGGAAAAGCCCCTGAATGATTTCAGAGAACATTGTCTACTTTGGGAAAACACCTGAATGCTTTCATAGAGCATTATCTACTTTGGGAAAACCCCTGAATGCTTTCTAAGAACGTTATCTCTTAGCCACCTTATCTTTTTTTCCTTCAATCACTGTGCACCAGAGAATAGCCAGTTTTTCTTTATCAGATTATCTCCATGGAGACATGAGAACTAGGCAGCCAGTTTCTCTTTATCAGATTGTTTCCATGAAAACATGATGAACAACTGCAGAACTGTTATTGAGCTTAGGCATATTTGCTAGAAAAAAAAGCCTCATAATATTCAATGTTCTTTTTCATTAACTTTCTCTCTCTTAAAGCTTGCTGATAATCAGTCTAAGGTCGTTAATGCAGTCATTTCTGCGTGCAAAAATGACAAAAAGTGCATTAATGTCTCTATCCAGGCTTTATGCATTGCAGTACCTACATTTCTTAAAACTGAACATGCCACAAAATTATTACTATTTAAGGACATTTTTTTTTACTTAAAGTTAACTTTATCCCTCCTCTTCCCCTCCACAAAGGACTTTTCCAAACATTAATGAAGTGAAGTAGGGCATATGCTTTAGTCCCCCAGAAGTCCAACTAACTCTGAAAAAGTTCAATATTTCTAGATTTCCTTGTTCTGTCATATTTCACAAATATAATTATTACATTGTAATCCCATATTAAGTTACTGTCTCCAATTTATTTCCAATGTACTCTTGATTCTTCTAGTCAACTTAGTCAACTCTCATGCTCCCTTCCTTCTCTCCAAAATTTTCTGTTGAAACAGTGGATAATGTTTACAGGAACTGTATCTCTGTGGTCTTTATTACCAGAAGAAAAAGAATCAGAATTTCTATCTGTTTCACAGCTTACATTTTGTTGGACACATTTTTGTATGCCCTCCTTAGCATGTACTTCATCAAAAATGATTTTGTCCCTCCAGGGAAGAATAATTTGAAGACAGCTGGGTATAGCAATTTGAATCTCACACCTGCATCTTGACATTCACTGACTAGTGAAATAAATTTTCTCCTCTTCTGTTTGGTGTACAATGAATCATCATTCTCCACAATCACTCTGCTGTCTCCCACTTTTAGTACTTTGTCCTTCTACCACAATTTTGTCAAACTTCTTCTGCTGGTAGACTTGCATCTTTACTATTAAAGGTCTAGGTTGCTTTCTTACAGCCAGGTTTGGAGCATACACACAAAGTGCTCTTTCAACTAACAGCTCCTGCTGTGGAATACCAGTCTAATTGCTTATTTTTACTTATTTGGGCTTTGGGTCAGCCGCTGTGTTGCAACAATTAGCAGTGCAGCCTCACAGCAAGAGGATCTCGGGTTCAATTCTTGGCTGAGGTGCCTTCTGTGTGGAGTTTGCAGGTCTTCCCTGCAGTCCCATGGGTTTCCTCCTGGTGCTCTGGTATCCTCCCACATTCCAAAGACATGCAGTGGGTGGACTGGACACTCTAAATTGGCCATAGGTATGAGTGTGTATGCGTGTGAGTGGTACGAATGAACTACCACAGCAGAGCTAGCCACCCAGCAGTGTAAATCCTGGCTCCAGATGATTGTCACTGTTGAAGTGATACTCCGACCTCATGTGCATAAATGGAAAAAAAGGGTTGAGGATGGATGGATGGATGCTGATGCTTATTTGTGCTTTCATAAAACTAATGCAGTCTGTTCCTTCCAGCTTCTCTGGTATAGCTGAAAATCTCAGGTTTTCCCTACATACTTTGTCCTCTGTTTCTATTATTTTTTGAAACATTACTTCCTGAGTAGTCTCATATTCAGCCACTCTTTTATTTATTTCGACCTCTGATTTTTCCAGCTTTATCATCTCATCTGAATATCTGTTTAAAGTGTCGTCCATTTTTTTCCAGCCTTTTGTTGTTTGTGTTGATCTACTCCATCAGTGTCTTGCTTATTTTAAACAGGTCTGTATGCAGTTGTCTTCTAGCTTCCTGTAGGTTACTGGTCATGTCTGAAGATTGCATTGCTTTTTACTGAACAGCTGCAGAACTCTCCCCAGTCAATGTTTCTTCCTCAGTTTTTGTAGCTGATTTTTTCCAGGTTTTCTGTATTTCTTTAATTCTGGCATCCAGGCAGTGCACTTACTAGCCAGCTACCGAAATTTACCCATAAACACAGATCTGCTGGCTTTTTCTGCTGAGCTTCTGTTTTCAAACTGAGAGAGCTGGAAACAAGCAATGTGCAGCCATCTTTGAAGTCCAGTCTTCCCTGAGTTTTGATATGAATGAAAGTACCACTGCTCAGATAGCTTTTGGCTGTTTATCCAAGATCCAGAAATGACTAACATGAGATGGGTGAGATTCACAAGTGATGAGCACACTTCATAGTAGAAGTGAACATGACTAACAGTGATGCACAGGTGATGGTAAATGTAAGATACAGTGCAGTCACACAAGGAACAAAATATCACACTATGAACTGGATGCTAATTAGAGCATAATGACATGGCATGCAGGTGATGGTAAATGTAAGATACAATGCAGTCACACAAGGAACAAAATATCACACTATGAACTGGATGCTAATTAGAGCATAATGACATGGCAAGTAGGTACTCGATTCATGAGACCATGAATATGTGCAAATGATACCACTCAAAATGGTGGACTAATTCAGAGACATCTAACATGGGTGCACTGCTTTTTGCACTAACAGATATGGCCTGGCAATGTTTGACTTAGCAGCAGAAATAGTTCAGCAGCAGGTTTTCTTCTCACTGAAGCTAGTGGCTGAAATGCTGCCCATTGTGCCCAACTGCAACAAAGAGGAGGTACAGACTGCACTGGACATCTCACCAGCTCACAGACCACCTTCTGTGGACCATTTCTATCTGGGCAGGAACACTGCAAGGGAAGCTGTCATACTGCAGTGCTTACAAGCAGAATAGAAGGGTTGCATGGTATGTCCATTCTTGTAGCTGCTAAGGTAAGTCTACATTTAACCATCTTAGCTAAAGAGACCTCTCAACAATCCATTGTAGATATGTTAAGGATATCATTACAGGTGCTATCCTCACCATTATGCTACAGCGTGTGGAAGAACATAACTGGTTTACCAGGACTGCAGTGGGGAGAACCAATAGCATGGAGGCATTTTGTGACATTTCATTTCCTATATTTCTTGGGAGCCATAGATTGCATACATATTGCTGTCATAATCCAACCTGGTCCACAGGAAGTGTGATTTGGCAGGAAAGACTTTAACCCTCTTAAGTGCTTGGTATTCTGCAATGCCCAGGGCAATTTTTACAGTGTGTCCATGCACTACCTGTATAGTTTACATGGTTCATACTACTGGCATATGTCCGTCCTATACAAAAAGTTCCTACTAGAGGATTTCTCATGTGGTCATTTGGTTTGTAGGTACTCACACAAAAGATGATAGGCAGGTCTGTACTCACAGGTACCATGCATGCCAGGAGCAATCCACATATAATATGTTTGCTGCATGTTGTAGGCAATGTCTAATATGCCTCAGAGCCCAAGTTGATGACTCCATCTGCAATCATCATACCAAAGAGGAAACAGCCTACAAATGCAACATATGCTGAAACACCTAATACAGTCCAGCATGTATTTTGACCTACTGAATGGATGCTTCCATCACCTATACACTTCAGGAGGGTCACTGCAGTACAGTTCGGACATCAACAGCAAGATTTTTGTTTTGTGCACATATGTGCCATACTGCATAACATGACCTCATGCAAGCAGATGGAATGGAAGGTGAATATCTTGTCAAGGTCTTCAGTATCAGTTGGACTAGCAGCAAAAGGCTAGGGTGGAGAGTAAGAAAGAAACATGCATCACCAGTACCATAACCAAGGCTGAAGCAGTTGAAATCCACAGCTTTACTTGCAAAAAGGCATATAGATCACAACTATGGACCACGGCATTGTCAACATAGAATTTTTATCACAGCCAGGTTATGTAGAACAGTGCATGCACTGATCACTTTGTGCATTCGACATTTACACATACAAGAGGGTAAGACAATACAGTGACAGGCAACTGGAAGACTATGGGAAGACGTTAGGTGAACATGATAGCCATGTACTCAGGGTGATTATGGGGAATCAGGGATCACATTCTAAAATTGTGGGGAGAAACTGCGATGACAATTTCATTGGCTTTCAGTATCAATACTTTGTGTAGTTGATGGCATGGAAGGGATATACCTGTGGGGCCATTAACATTTACCTTGATGGGTTACACCATGGGTTGATCTTGATCCACCCCGATGGGGTTATCATGATTTGATCTTGATCGGTATCATTACCCACAAATTCTACAGCTGGGAGCAACAGCCTGTATGCAGATATGACATAGAAAATGTATTAGTATGGAAACATGCATGTGAAGTCAGCAGAGGCATTGCAGATGTTGATCCAGAGGATCTCCACTGCTCATGACTTGGATAATAACCAGGGGTGGCAGACTGTGTGTCTAAAGACAACAGGGATGTCATCTCACCAATGATCTGGTATTTTGAGTTGAAACAATCTGTGGCTGACCCCTTCACATCTGGATCCTCCACAGTATAGAAGGTATGGCCTGTAGAGGCAAACTGGAAGGCATTTTTAATTTGTTTTCTGGAGACACCATCAGTGACCTCAGAAGGATTATCTTCTTTCTGTCCCTATACTCCATGTCACTATGCAACTGGTATACATCATCACATAAGCCAATGAGCATGCTCACTATCTCAACAATGCTGTGAGCAGCAGATGGAGCAAGGATGACTGACTTGCACATTTGTTGTTTAATACTAAGTGCTATAGTTATGTTGAGGATGGTCATGGCAAGGCTTAATTCCCATTGTGTCTGCCCCCTGTCCTGAGTATGCACACCTCAATGGCACTGCACATTTCATATGCTGTGTGCACTGGGGATGCTTGGCCTGTACCTCTGCAGGAGCCTTTGTAATGATGGAAGTGATGACACCCCCCCCCCCCGTAGTGATGTATACAGTGCCACCACATCATTAGACTGTGCCACTTTTATGTTGCCATCATAATCAGACAAGATATGCCCTGCTGACTTCATAAATTTGATTTTTTGCATTTGTCCTTCCAACAGTAGAACCTGTGAAAGCAGGAATATACATGACATGGTACCAAAAACTCCTCAGCAAGCTGCCTCACTCTTGGTGGTCCATCTTCTGTGCTGGTTCTGTCTGTCACACTGCCATGTACCTTTCCTTTGTATAGCGTACCACATCAGTAATCCTTCACAGAACATGTTGCAAAAACTTATTATAGATGCCCACAACATTCTCATCCTACACCATTCCCTACCAAATCTGATCTGTGGCATATTTGCCGAGGGGTTGCATACTTTCTGTGGAGGGTCTGCTGCAGCACTTCACTCTCCTGGGGAGTGAACTTTTCCAGATGCTGTTTACCTCAGATGGTCATACCAGTACATATACACCTGCAGGTGAAACATGTCAGTCAGTGGAAGTGTATGATAATCTGTGATATGTCCATACATATTGCCACATATTCCCATCCTTTGTGCACCTTTTTGTCAGCCACAGTTACTGCTCTGCATAGCTTTCCCTCATTTTCTGAAATAAAGTAATGGATGCCCCCCCATATATCTGCTTATCATCTACAATTAGTGCAATGCTCAGGCTACGCAGGGGGTTTAGGTTTCCAGGCCCATATGCTGAGGCATGGCTGCAGTGTGTAGCTTCAGCATATGGCCCTGGAAACCCAGACCCGCCCCCAGTGAGATGTCCTTCACAAGATTGTCATTATACATGGTCAACCCGCCCCCCTCTGCCACAGCCTGACAATTCAGTGCCATGCTAGTATCCTTGGTTTCTTGTTACATGTACATCTACCTCAGTGTGATTGTCATTCACCACAGGGTATGTTGTTCTTGCTTAGGTATATTATCAATCAGGATTTCTTCCCTAACTCTGTGAAGAAGTAGGTATACAGAGTCTCTACTGAAATTTGTCTATTGGACAGTTGCATGGTAATGAATGAACTTATGCAAAATTGTCTCAATGCTTTATATCATACTTAAGAAAAGCCAGTTAGTGAAGAATTTATCTTAATGAAGCATCCCTCTTTCGGAATCACCACCATAGCATGTTATGCTACCCAAACATGCTGGCAGAAGCAGGAGATGTCATGGTAAGCATTACTCATGTGACCAGTATGCTTGTGAATACAGCATGCTTAAAGGTGTAGCACCAGTGTAGCACTGTGGAAACCCAGAAGTGCTGTAATGCAGTGCTATGTACCTACAGTGCTACCGTGATGCAATGCTACTTTGCATGACTAGTCATGTAACCAGTATGCTTGTGAATACAACATGCATAGAGGTGTAGCACCACAGTGTAGCATTGTGTAAGCCCAGAAGTGCTGTAGTGCAGTACTAAGTACATACAGTACCATTGTGATGCAATGCTACTTTGCATGACTCATGGCCTACAAACTGGCATTCATGCAGATGGCACTATGATTTTGCTCCTTCAGCAGACCTGAATCAGTAGCCACAACTACTTCAGGTAATGTGGAATGCATTTCTTCAGTGCTGTGTGCCAGGAGGAGCAAGATTTTCTTGTTCTTCCAGCACAGTAACTTTGAGGAGTATCTGCTGGGCCTGACACAAGTTTGCCAAGATGGTGAGTTTTGCCATGAGTGGTAGCCAGGTCTGTGAGGTCAGCAATTTGAATTTGGAACATTCACATATAGATTTAGAAATGAAAGATCTAGTTCTGGTCTCCAAGAAGTCACTGACTTTGGAACTAGAAATATTTTGGAGTAGAAGTCTTTGCCGCTTTGAATAAAGGTACTGGTTCCATGACTCCCTAGGTGTGTAAAGACTGAAAAACTTGAGGAAAGAATCCTGTAGGACTTGAAGGAGAAGAGGTATTTACCCTGAAAGGAGGTTTTGTATCCTGTAATATCTGTAACTTTCCTACACCATTTTAACATCTTGAAGTCCAAAATGATTTTCTGCCAAGGGGAATGTTCAGAGCCAGTTTCTGGGACAGATTTGCAGATATAGTGGCTGAGAGAGAAGGTACAGGGTAAGGAATGCTGACATAGTTACTCTATATTATTGTGTATTATTGCTCTGTCTTTTTCTAAAATCACTCTTTGTTACCCTATAATCTCATTTTTACATTTTGTTTGTCAGGAAAAGACTTTGTGTAAGAGGACGGCCTAGAATATTTGTATTGTGGTGAATGAAACTCCCTGAATCAATTTATCTTTTTTTCTCATCTTATTTGGGAATCTAAGTAACATAAGACCCAAACAATACCTCCCTATATAAAGCTGAATCCCAAGTTTCAGACTTTACATAATCAACAAAAGTATAGTTGTTTACACTTACCATAAATGTAGATGTTCAAGTGTATTCACTGTTGCAGTCATTACATTTGGGTAATCTGCTGGCAGCTTGCCCTCACTCGGCCTGAATTCCAAAGTCTTGGGTCCTGCATCGGTTGCTGTCTTCTCTTCCATGACGTCAGGTCGTCAGGGGTATAAAACATGCAGCCGATGCCATTTTCTTTAGTTTTTCTTGCCCCCGATGTCAGGTGCCCCCAAAAAGGTAGCAAAATTATATATATATATATATATATATATATATATATATATATATATATATATATGTGTGTGTATAAGTACATGCATCAATATAAACTAGACCTTCATCTACAAACAAATACACCACATAGGTTGTAGAAGATAGAGAAGGAAAGATAAACTTCAGGATGACAGGGGGATGGAGGGAGGGTAACCTGGATTGCAACAGTGAATACACTCCAAAATCTACATTTATGGTAAGTGTACACAACTGTACTATGTTCTTCGTGTTTCACTGTTGCAGTCATTACATTTGGGTAGAATCCCAAAGCTATGGTTGGGAGGTTGGAGCTAAACAGCATTAGGTGCAGCTATAAGGCCCTGCAGCACTGCAGTGGCAAAGCCTGCCCTGGACTTAGAGTAGAGAGGCAAATGATAATGCTTTGTAAAGGTGTGAACAAAACTCCAAGTAGCAGCCTCTAAAATGTCTTTGGTTGGTACTCCTCTGAGAAAGGCTGTTGAAGTAGCTGCAGCTCTGGTGGAATGAGACCTAATGCCCTTGGGCACAGGTTTACCATGGTGTAAGTTGCAGAAACGGATGCAGTGGCTTATCCACTTTGAAATTGTCTGCTTTGAAATAGCCTTTCCTTCTGATCCTGCAGCATAGGACACTAGTAATTGTTCAGTTTTTCTTAGAGCTTTTGTCCTGCTCAAGTAGAATCTTAGCTGTCTGTGTACATCCAAGGAATGCAGAATTCTCTCCCCCTTGTTCTGCAGATTTGGATAAAAAGTTGGCAGATGAATTGTTTGGTTGAGAGCCACACTGGAAGCCACCTTAGGCATAAAAGTAGGATTTGTCCTTAGAGACACCCTGTCTGGGTAAAAGATGATAAAAGGCTCTACAGCCATGAGGGCCTGTAGCTCTGAAACTCTTCTTGCTGAAGTAATTGCTAGTAGCAGAGCTGTTTTCCATGATAAGAACTTTAGGTCAGCGGTAGCAGCTGGTTCAAATGGAGGCAGGGTGAGCTTTTCCAACACATAATTGAGGTCCCATGCAGGTAATGGTGATCTTCTAGGAGGCCTTAAATTTTTGGCTCCTCTAAGATACTGCTTTAGTAAAGGATGAGAAAAGAGTGGTGGCTCTGTATTGTAATGAGTTGAAATGGCAGAGGCATGGATTTTGATTGATGAGAAAGATAGGCCTTTGTCAAGCATCTCAGTTAAGTATTGTAATATCTGAGGAATATTTGGTTCCTTGTGCTTGATTCCAAGCACAGAATCTCTTCCATTTATCAGCATAAGATTTTCTAATACTAGGCCTTCTGGCTTCCAAAATGACATCCATCACAGCTTTACTGAGAGATGTTGTTTGTATGACTACATGATTAGCCATGCTGCCAGGTTCACAGTCTATACTTGATTGTGCAGGATCTGATTGTTTTTCTGGGACAGTAGTTGTGGTCTTTGAGGCAAGGCCCAAGGGGGGTATAGAGCCAAGGTCCTTAGGATTGGGTACCAGTATTGGCGGGGCCAGTCCAGGGCAATTAATATCACCTTTGGCTTCTCTTGTCTGACTTTTAGGAGGACCTTTGGTAGAAGAGGCAGAAGAGGAAAGGTGTAAACTGATAGGTTTTTCCAACTGAAGGATAGGGCGTCCACTTTCCATGCTTGTCTGTGATATGTCCTTGTGCAGAATCTTTTCAATTGATAATTTTGAGGAGAGGCAAATAGATCTATGCCTGGGCTCCCTCATTTCTCTATTATCATGCTGAAGACTTGTGGATTTAGTTTCAACTCGTGAGGATCCATAAGGTTTCTGCTTAAATCGTCTGCAGAGTGTTTAGTTTTCCTGGCAGAAATTGAGCTTGAAGATGTATTTGGTAGATCAAAGCTGTGTCCCACAGTGCCATGGCTAATCTGCAAAGGGGGTATGTGCCCCCTTGCTTGTTTATATACCACATGACTGTGGTGCTGTCCGTCTTTATCAGTAGTTGTCCTGGATGAAGTAAGTCCTTGAAGGCTGTTAGGGCATTTCAAACAGCTAGCTTCTCTTTCTGGTTGATATGTAGATGTATTTGTTTTGGTGTCCATAAGCCCTGAATGCATCTTCCTGCCATGTGGGCCCCCCAGGCATAATCTGATGCGTCTGCTGTTAAGGTTTGGCTGGCAGGGGGTAAAGTGAAGGGCAGTCCCATGTTTTGGTGACATGCCTTTGCCCACCATAGAAACTCCTGTTGCAGGCAGGGAATGAGAGGAATCATTGTTTCCAGAGTGTGTGACTGTTGACTCCATAAACCTTTTAGGTACCATTGAAGTTTCCTCATATGCAGTCTTGCATATGGAATTAGTAGGATGCAGGATGCCATGAAGCCCAGAGTCTGCAAAATTTGTCTTGCAGAAGACTGGGACTTTGTTGCCATCAGTTTGAAATAAGCAGTCAGTTGCCTTTGCTTGTCTGGTGTGAGGTAAGCAATCTGGGCAGTTGTATCCAAGCTTGCACCCAGGAATGTTATCTTTTGAGAGAGTACCAGGTGTGATTTCTTTCCGTTTATTGTGTACCCTAGGCAAGTTAGAAGCCTTTTCACAAATGCCAGGTGTTGAAGAAGAGTGTCTTTGTTCTCTGCTTGAATGAGACAGTCGTCCAAGTAAGGATATATTTGTATACTTCTTTGTCTGCAAAATGCAATTACTGGTGCCAGGCACTTTGTAAAGACCCTGGGCGCAGTAGATAAGCCAAAGGGAAGTGCAGAGTATTGGTAATGCATTAAGCCAGCCTTGATTCTGAGGTATCTTCTGCACGATTGTCTTATTGGGACATGCAGGTATGCCTCTTTTAGGTCTAAAGTCACCAGCCAAGCATTCTTGCCCAGCATGGGCAGAAGCTGCTGCAATGTCAGCATTTTGAATTTTGGAATGTCCAGGTATGTGTTCAAAATCGATAAATCCAGTATTGGCCACCAGGCCTTGTCCTTTCTGGGTACCAAGAACAGTCTTGAGTAAAAACCTTGTCCTTTTTCTTGTTCTGGTACTGTCTGAATGGCCCCCATATCCATGAGGGACGTAACTTGTTTCTGTGCCTCTGCCCATTGATTTTTTGGCAGATCTGGCCGACCATTTGCCATTGGCAGAGTGTGGAAATGGAATCTGTATCCCTGTGATACGATGTTTAGTACCCGCTTGTCTTGGGTTATTAACTGCCAATTTTGAGCAAAACGTGCTAATTTTCCTCCTATGGGTGCTGCCAAAAGATAAGTGCTTGGGGTAGGCAGAGGGAAGTCATTGGGATTGCTTTCTGTAGGTTTGCGCTTTATTTCCTCCAGATTTGGAGGTGGAAGCGCCCCATTGCTTTGACCTGTATGACTCCTGCAGCTGGTATCTGGAACCCTTAGGGCATCTGGATTTGCCCCTTTGAGCTCTGTCTGACACAGGAAAGGACCAATTTTTTGTAGGCCAGTGTCTACTGAATCTTGGTGGCTGCACTTGTAAGAAGTCTTTTACAGTTTGCATAGACTTTGCTTTGTCTTCCATTTTCTTTAAAACCTCTTCTGCCTTAATACCAAACAGAGAATCATGCTGTAAAGGTGCATCCAATAATTTAGCTTTAACATGATCAGGCAAATTTTGTTCCTTTAACCAGGCATGCCTCCTAATCACAGATCCAGTAAGTGCGGCCCTACAGGAGGCCTCTAAGGAATCAAAACCACATTGCAAAGTATGCTTTCCAACTTGTTCAGCTGCATGTAATAATTCCTGCGATTCTTTATTTTCTGCACATTCTGAAATCATCATTTTCTGTTTCAGCAATCCCATAACATGTTTTTGGTACTTAAGCATATGGAATTGACAGTTTAAGGCCCTGATTGCCAAAGCTGCAGATGTATAAACCTTTTTTCCCCATCTGTCTAGTGCCCTTGAATCTCTGTCAGAAGGGGTAGGATTTTTTACTGTTGAGGCCTTAACTCCCTTTGGACCCTGTGAAATAGTTTCAGGATCAGCAGCAGGGTTTCTAAATAGAATTTTATGAGAGTCAGGGACCCTGTAATATCTGTAAGGCTTACTGGAAGCTGGAGGTAAGGAGTCAGGGGTCAAACTTGACTCCGAAAACACATCATCCACAATGTCTAAAACAGGGGGAATGGCTAAAGGCTTGTGCTGAGGGAAAAGAAGGAAATCCCTGAGCTTCTTTTTTGATTCCGAGTAGTCTTGGCTCTCCCAGTGAAAATGCTCCCTCAAAGTATGCAAGGTTTCTCCAAATGAATAATCCTCAGGAGGAGATGCAGATGGAATAGACTCCTCAGCATCAGAATCCTCATAGGGAGGAAAAAATAACTCCTGATCAGAAGAGGAATCAGAAGAAATAGAAACCTGATCTGAAGATTCATAGTCAGTGTCTTGCCTAGGCCTTTTATCTGGAGGGGGATGGCTACCCCTGATCAAGGTAATAAGGTCTTCAGCCATTTTGATCATCTGTTTTTTAGGCATAAAGGCCTGTGCACGTGGCTCATGTGTCGGTTTTTTAGTCTTAGAAGTTGCTTTTACCTTTGGCTTTGCAGCTGTCGTCGGTTTGATATGCAAATGTTGAGGTCTGAATACACCCTCAGAAGCCGGTGCCTGCTCAGCGGCTCCAGACCCATCCGAGAGAGATACATCCGTCGGTCCAATACCTTGAGTATCTTGTGGCATGCCGGACTCCACATGGGTGTCGGTAGAGGCCTGCGACTCGAAGGTAGTGGGTATCAGGGGCTGCGAAAGCGCCTCACTGAGTACCGGCGAACCAGCGACTGGCTTAGAAGAAGCTTCGTCATCGGTTTTGGATCTCGACTGCCTTTCTCTGTCCTTTTCTTTACATTTTTTATGTACTCCAGTAGTCGGATTGCTATCCGACGACATTTCTGGGTAGTTGAATCTGTTTCCAAAATACTTTGATGCAAAAATATACCGACGCTTAATAGTGCATTGGTTAAATCTAGCACAAAACCGACAACCAGGCACATTGTGATCAAGGCCTAGGCAAGGAATACAGTATGAATGGAAATCCTTATGAGGTATTTGCTTCCCACAAGTAATGCAATTATTAACTTTTTCTGACATCGGTAAAAAGCAAGAAAAAAGTTTCCCCAACGGGGTACTTAGCTTTAATGACGACTTTGGTTCTGAAACTCAAACTCGAATATTTCAGTAGTCGGCCGACCGGCACTTGCAAAATGCTTCTGCTTCGGGCACTGTGCGGCAAGAAAGACTAAAGAAAATGGTGTCAGCTGCATGTTTTATACCCCTGACAACTTGACGTCATGGAAGAGAAGACAGCAACTGACGCAGGACCCAAGACTTTGGAATTCAGGCTGACTGAGGGCAACCTGCCAGCAGATTACCCAAATGTAATGACTGCAACAGTGAAACACAAAGAACATCTTTTGGTTACTTACCCAAGCATATCTTCTGAACACTGTAGCAGTAGCAATGGCACAATCTGCACAATCATACACATGCTTCAAAACAAGTATATGCCTGGTATCCACAAAATCTCAAAAACTCCAAACTAAAAAAAAAAAACAAAAACAACAACAGTCCCAGACAGGAAACTTTAGATATTGAGAAAAATGCCATGTTTTTTAAAGGGAAATGACTTTTAGTAAAAAAATAAATAAATTATATATATATATATATATATATATATATATATATATATATATATATATATATACACACACACACACACACACACACACACACACACACACACACACACACATACACACACACACACACACGCACACACACACACACACACATATATATATATATATATATATATATATATATATATATATATTTATAAGGATATTTTTTTTAATTAAAAGGGCATTAAATTTTTGAGTGGAGGGTTCCCAAACAGGGACTTAGCTGTTAGAAATGAAGGTCATAGCTGACTGCTGCTCCTATGAAGACCGAAAAATGCTTCTTCTCAAGATGGCAAGAAAGTACAGAAAAAAACTATTTTGACTGCTGATTTCTTTCACAGGGATTAGCCATTTAGCCAATCAGCGGTCAGCATTAAGGAGTAGGGAAGAGGCAGAACTCTTTAAAGTTGTCCAGTTGTTGTTTCCTAGGTGGAAAAGAACTCGCCTAGCCTAAGGGCTACTGCAGCAGTGGGAGTGATGAACATAGCTTTCAGCCAATCAGGGCAAATCTCAACAGAATCAGGGACAAATCCAAAAATAATCAGGGACAATCAGGGACACTTTTAAAATATTAGTACTACTAAACTTGAGGCATAGACAGAATAAGAGGATGTGAATTAATATACAGTTTCTAAAGTAAAAGAAGTCTATAACTCTTATTATTACCATTATTTATTAAATACAATTCACCACCTTTTGTCCAAAAGTCACCAGTTTTAGGAAGGATTAAGAGGGACAGTGCTGAAATTTGGGTCAAAATCAGAGAAAGTTGAGAGGTATGATGATGAACATGGTAGGAGTGCCTTTCTTAGTTTAGTTTTTCCAAGTCTTGTGGGTCTCTGATGCTATGATGGTAATTGACTCCTTCCCTAAATCAGGGTATGATTAAAGTTCATGAAATTAGACTTGTTTCAGTCTTTGATGTTAGCAGATGCAATTTGCTCAGAACTGACTCTTTCTATAATACAAAAGGAGTTATGTGAATTAGTAAAATACAACAGTAAATTCTTTTTATGAGACCTTTTGCTCCTACTAACGGAACCGTCTTGGCATCTTTCTTACACATTGCTCTCATTACTGCCTGCAAATCCTGGTGTTTTATGATTTTGTGACTATCTGTGCATAGAAAACTGCAATCACTGGGTGTAACATTTTCAATGATCATTGAGGCTTTTGTCTTCTTTTCCTGGACTACATCGGGTTTTCTTGCATCTGTTTATTGAACTATTGGAAATGGGTGATCCCATGTGATATAAACTTATTCTCTACAATGCTTTGTGGTTCATGTTTCAAATGCTTCTCAACTACTTCAGTACTGTGGCATTTGCACAATCCCCAATGGAACAGTCTTACCACAATATTGTGTCTTTCAGTATACAAGCCTTCTGCAATGAGTGCATCATACCCACCAATAAGATGTGACTGTTTCCACTTTTTTACAGAACCTGCATTAGTCTGCTTCCCCCACAACTAACATACATGTAGTCCGCTATCCTGGGGTGCCACTGTAAACCTTTCATCTTTTGGTTTCAGTTCACCCCTCCTTAAACATGCCTGTGTCAAATTCTGATCAACATGAGGTTGTTCCAGGAGATCTCTGTACTTGTCTTAATATTTAAGCATTTTGCATATTTCTTGCTTTCTCATCAGATCCTTCTCTTTACATTGTTTCTTGTGTTTTTTGGTACAGGCAGTTTCTATCTGATTTTTTGTCTGCAGCTGGTTTGATTTCCATTCCTGCTAAACTAAGAAGGGTAGTCATCTTAGACCATGCTCTCCTCATGTTTTAAAACTGTAAATATGTTTGGATCTGGTGAAGTCAACAGATACTTTTGCAGTCCCATGACTCCAGATCTATACATTTAATCTATTTTGAGGAGACCCCATACTTCCTTCAGAACAAGGACTCTATAATCTTGGTATACACTGATTTTACATATCATTTGATAAGCATGAACAACTTTTCTTGTTTTCCTGACTGATTCAATAACTTTTGGGAGCAGTCAATCACCTCAAAACTAACTTAGAACAGGAAGACCAAATTGATTTACAGCTTGGCCTTTATTCTTATATGTCAAGGCTATTTTCAATATTAATTTCTAGTCTTCTGAAGTTTTCCATAATGCATTTTTTGCTTTTGTGCATGTTTTCTTGCTGATTCTTCACCATTTCCCAAATATTTATTTACTCCCTGGTGCTCATGTTCCTTCACATCACATTCCTGTCACAGCTTGATATTTTTGGTACTGCAACTTTTCTGCTTTAAATGCTGCTTTTGCACATTTATCAAGACCAGATGACATTCTTATATCAACTGAGAAAGTTTTAACTACTTGAAGTTTTGCTTTCAATTTCCCATTTAATTAACTATATAGTTTAAGTCATCCATAAAAAGTAGATGAGAAGTCATTAAACAAGGTTGTTTTCTGGCAGCAAAATTATAACCATGGCCTAACTATTAAGTAAACATTTTAATGGGCTATGGGCAAGCCAAAAAACAGAGGTGACAAACAATCACCCTGGTATATCTCCCTTTAAATTTTTATAATTTGTAATAGCTTAACTGCAAAGTGTTTTATCAAAGACGAGAGAGGACCAACCATGGCTGGGTGTAAAGCTCAGCTAATGCTGTTTTATTCTTAATGCGCCCTTTCCTTTAACTTTTTTACTATCTCAGTACTAGGAATCTAAAAGCATGATGCATTACTCCTTAACATGCTTTGCCAGTGCATTCTTGTAAATATATGTTTATATTTATATGAGGATATGGTGTTTATGTGTGAAAGGATTGTTTTGAGTAGTTTCTGAAGGTATGCGTTTAAGTTGATTAATATGTTAATTGCTTAAGACTAGGCCGGGAGACTTTTTAAGTGCTTTGACACTGCCTTTTTTGTATTTGAGTATGAAGATGTGACTGGGAAGTCATGAAAGTGCTTACTCTTTGCCGTTTTATTAAAGTTGTTTTACACCCAGCCGTGGTTGGTCCTCTCTGGTCTTTGATAAAATACTACTTTTTTACTTACAGAGGACCTTTACCTAGTTCCTGCACTTTTTTTTCTGGCAGTTAACTTTAAAGTGGTCTGCTACTGTCTCCTGGACAACTTAATGTAATTGATCAGTGTAGGATACATAATATATATCTGTAAGCTCTCCTTTATCCATGAATGTAGGATGCTGTGAAATGCATTTCTGTAATCTATCCTTGCCATACTTAGATATTTTCTTCCCCTTTTTACAATTCTCTAGTATGGCTTTATTTAACAACAAATGACCCTTTGTTCAATTTAACTTTCTTCTGTTACTCTTTTGTTCTATTGCCACAACTGACTTTTTTTCTAAATGATTGCAAACTCCACCTGCATAAATTCCAGTATCTAGTTTGTATATTGACAGAATGCTAGTTATTCATCTATAGTTTTTAGGATGGCTTACAGGTTCAGTCATGGTGGAGTATCATTTTCCTATCGTTAAGTAGGTTGTTGTCTTTTCAGGATGGGTACAGAGATAGTTTACTCATGGTTAAGTCTTTGTGTAAAGATATTAATACTTTTAGATAGTAGTTAGGTACTGCATCTGGGCCTGAAGTTTTCCACTTAGGAGGTTTTCTTAATTTTAATAAAATTTCTCTGTCCGTTCCTCTACATTTGAACTCTGTACAGTTTCTTTTAAGATTTCATTGCATTCAGCTTCTTTGTTATTTTCTACAGGGTCTTCATAAATATCTGTCCAAAATGTGTCTATTTTTTTCTTTTTTTGGTGGTGTTTCTATTCCTTTTGCTTTCTTTCCAGTTCTACATAAAATTTTGAGCTATCAGTGAATTTCTTATTCTATACATTTTCTTTATATTAACCTGCATATCTTCAAAGTTTTTCTGCCTGTACTGATATGTTTAGTTTATTGTTTGAAATAGTGCATAATATATCTTGGTCTGCTTTGTTATTGTGAATTGCTTTTACCATGTCAATCATTCTGAGTATTATTTTTTATCTGTTGCTTCTGCTATATTCTTCTAAAAGGGACATTTCTTGTCTTACTTGCTCTATAGTTTTCTCTATTTGATGTTTCCATGGTAACATTTTATTAATTTCCTTCCTTTCCATACTTTATATGTTATTAACTTAGTTACAAAGTAATATACCCTATTTACTCCTGCTATATCACATAAATTTCTGTTAATAGTCTTGATTACTGTGTTTATCGGTTTTATCAGACTTGCATCTTGGGTCTTATACCTTCTGTAATCCGTTTCTTTCATCAATCTTAATATGTCTCTACATCTTTTTTAAATTAATCAAAAACATTTCCCTTACATCATTTTCTTCTAAACTGAGAACACATTCTTTGCTCTCTGATTTCTGTGGGCATTCTTCAGAAAGTTTTAGAACATTTTCCTGTGAAATACTCTTCAGATACATTCTGTGTCAACTGCTGCTCCTTCATATGGGAACTCATTGGCCCATCACTCCACAACATTGTCTGAAACAGAGTTGCCACTATTTTCTGCTCCTTCCCTTGCTGTTTCTTCTAATTTCTCCTTTAATCTTTCTGAACATCTTCTGTCTGGAAATTCTGTGCTTCTTGTATAATAGTAATACTACATAATTTCTTCCTTATCCTCAGTAGCCCACTCTGTCATCTTTGTGGCTCTTTTTTGGCCTGTCAGCTTTAGTGTTATTTAAGGACCACTACTTTCTTCTACAATGGGGGGGGGGGGGTATCCTCCCTGTGAGCCTGGCCTAACCCCATTGTAGAAATGTTTCCCTAGCTTAAGAATTCTACACTGCTACTTTTCCAGTACTATCACCACCAAGACTAGGCACTTTTTTATCCTGGGACCTGTGTACCCAGCTTTCTTTTAGATTTTTTAACCTACCTCTCTCCATGATACATGCTAGATAAGATGCAGTCTGTATATTAATGTCATCAGATTTTGTGAAAACAGGGTCCACATCATGAAGGTAATCACCAAGATTTGAGAATGAATTCAGTTTGAGCAATGCTACTCTTCTTTTCTTGCTAATTTCATCATCTTTCTATTCAGACCCTTTGATTCCATGTCTCAGCACTGAAGTATACATGGTATCTTTGCTAGTTCACTTAACAATTACAGTTGTGTTTCTAGCAAATGTGTGCATATTTTTTGTCCACTGTATAGTTCTTCTGCAGTCCAGTTGCAGAACACAAGAATAGAGGACATATTCAGATTTATCTGTGCTGGCCAATGCTTTAGTTTTGAGTTGCTATTGGCCACTGTCTGCCTCTCAGCAGGAAGATGACAATTCCCTTGCTGGGAGTGACTTCCAGGAGTCACTAGCACCCTCTGTGGCTACTTGTCAGTAGGTGGCAAAGGCTCCACTTCTAAAAGTAGTCTGAAGAGGTATAACCTGATCTCTTGGTATTAGATTCAAAAGCTGATGCCTGCTTATGTGCCTGCAGTGGCAGTGTGGAGTACTTTTTGGTGCAGCTTATGGAGTTTCCTTAATGGAAGGTGCCACCTATGAGACCACCATGGGAGCAACCATCCCATAACACTGACACTCAAACAAGTGATGACTGGGTTTGCTTCCCTCTGGACAAGCCTGTCATCCAAAATGCCAGAACTGACTGACATTTTCCTTTCCTATGTGTTATTTCCCACTACTTGTTTGTTGTCCAGGCCCACCCCATCACCACTCGCCCACACTTTGTATGTCAGTGTCCATCCACTGTCCTCTCAGCCTTTGGTATTTCTATCAACCTTGTTTCTCGAAACATGTGCTTTATGTATGTCTGTTTGCCCCTGATAACTGCCCTTCTACCTCTATTCCACACACACAGCCATCACTTACTACCTTCTTCACCTACCTGTATTTTCCAAATATTACAAAAGCATCTCTTTCTCTGAAAAAATGATCCTTCTCCCCCATTCATACCTTACAGTTACTGTTCTGTGTTTCTTCGCTGCTTACTATTCTTCTCACTTTTACATCTTGTTATCTATCCTATTTACTTCCCATTTATGTGAAGAATAGGGCTGTTTTTTTAAAGGTTCATAGGTTAATAGGTGTGTACTAGGTTAATGGCCCTGGAGCCTTTACAAGCCTAGCCCATAGGATTACCCTGGCATCGTGCCATCCGACCTCAGTTCACAGTGCCTCTGTCGAGTAAAGCCACTGAAGTCATCCCTGAGGTGAATTTTCTATTTCCCACCCACTCATCAAGATTTGTCTTGAAGAGGGCCATTGAGGTGCTCTGCTTGACATATATGGGAAGTCTGTTCCATAGCATGGGCAGTCTCTGGGTTATGAACCTGTCCCTCCAGCATGTTCTGTTGATTGATGTAATAATGTCTCTGGAGCGTGTGGTGCGGAGGGATTGGGATTTCTTTAGATGTAGCATTTCTATATGCACTCACAGTAGTCAGTAGCTGTTGTGTTATCATGCCTATGCCAGAAAAAAGTGAGTTGCAGCTGTGCAGTACTGCATTACATGCATGGGCGATGACTGACTTGACTGTGCTAACTTGCCTTCATCCTGATGTACATCACAACAAACATATGCCCTGCTCTAGTACTGCTCCAGCCATAGAGCAGTCTAATACATCCTCACTAGTTAGCACCATGTTTCCCTCTAATTACGTGTCCTTTATTTAGACCGTCAGTGCTATTCAATACTAATTACATGTTTGATTACTTGGGCGACTCCTCACTCTGTGACCTTTCTGAAAGTTAGGGCTACTCAGATGTGCAGCTCTTCTTTATGAATTGCAGTCCTTGTATACAATGTTATTTCCAACTTTTTAATGAAAATAGACTGGGTAGTACTTCCACAAGATCCATGTTCTATCAGCCTGCTTACCTGGTAATCAAACATTAATTAAATTAACGATACTGGTGTACCTTCTTTTCACCCTTTTTACTAGACAAAGGTTTTTAGCATGACTTCCACAAATGCATCCAGTACCACTGTATGGTCATATCAGTGTTCTGTACAGTAGAAAAATGACCTTTGCATCCCTGGAATCTATCCTTAGCCATGCATCCCAAAATCTTTGTGGCTTCTTCAACTTTCTTTTTGCACTTTGCTTTTTTTTTCATTTTGTTTTTAATAAACATCTTTATTAAATTCATACATTTTACACAGTGAAATAGGTAATTATAGATTAATAGAAAAGAAAAAAAATAATTATTGTAAACTTTTTAATTATTTTCATAAATTATGCGTATGTTTCTTTAATAATTATCATTCACTCTAATATTACATAAATTGGTAAATTCTTGCATTTTATTAAATGTCACTCCTCCTCCTGCGCATTATTCTGCTTGCACTATTCCCATAAATTCCATTAATTTATATTTTATTCACTCTTCCTTTTTTCTAAAGATCCCACTTCCAATTATTTTATCTCCTTTACAATATTCAATACTTCAGTTATGGCTGGTTTAGATTTTGATTTTCGTTTTTCTTGTAATTACCTTTTTGGCAGTCTATACCATTAAACATGGAAAAACTTTACTATGTCTTTGCAATTCAGGCCCTGTATAACAGCTCAAAGAATCATTCCCTTAGTCAAATTGTGCTCCTCCAGTATTTCTGATAATGTAATTTGCAGGGATAGTTTTAAATCTGCCAACTTATTACCTTCCCAAACATTATGTTCCCAATTATTTCTTGCTCTCTCTTTCCCCTCACACCCCCAGCAATTACCATCTACTTGAGTAAAAATGCTCTAAAGCCTATTTGGGGTATAAAAAACACCTATGCAAATACTTCCATGCAAAACTCCTAAACCTTCTGGACTTTGTTACATACTTGGGAACCAGACAAATATCCTCCTAATGTTTCTTTCTATATTGCTTTTCCATTATCTTTCTAATCTTTTCTAACCTCTTCTGATTTATACATGTATCATTCAATATTTAATATGACTTACTCATTATCTCTTTTTAATAGCAGCTTCTGTTCCAGACTTAACCATACATTCAACCAGAGATGACATTTCACTTAGCACTCCTCTATCACTTTCTCTTTGTCTATACTCTGTTATCAATCCATCATAGGAAGGCAGTCTCTAACCTTCAGTGCAATCTAGTTGGCCTCATCCCACTCTATTACCTTTCCTTGGTTCCTTTGTTACTTTTATCCATTATATTCCGGCCCTTTCTTGCCTATTTTCAGTATCCCTACATCTCTATTGGCAAAATCTCCTTACTCTATTTCTCTGTTGGCTACGTTTTTAAAATAGCTTTTGATTCTCCATAAACATAATATTATGTTTGTTGTTGGCATTCTTCTTGCCTGCTTCCAAAATCTTACTGCCTTTATTTCTTTAACCTCTCCATTTCGTGTTCTGTATAAAAGCAACTGTGTAGCTCAAACATATCTTTTCAAATCCGGTAATCCCAAATAACCTTGTTCTATGGGGTGAGACATCTTATTCCACTTAACTCTTAACCTCTTTCCTTTCCATGTTAATTCCTTCAACTCTACTAATTATGGCTCCCAGCTTCTCCCCTGATCAATATAAATATATAGCCAAGAGCTTCCAACCTCTCAATTTTTGTATTATCTTCTTTTTAGTTCCTTTCCACATACCCTTAGTTGCCATAATAATAATATAATCATTTTCAATCCATGAACCTAAATACTTCACCTTTTCATATCCAAATAAATATGGATATTACTGAATGATTTCATGTTTGGGAACACAGTTTACTGCTGAATCCTTTGTTTTATCTTCATTTATGTTCTAAATTGAAAAAAGCTGAAATTGTCTCAAAATGTTTTACAACACTGAAATGTCCTTTTCGGGATTTAACAATTGCAAAATAATATCTGTAAATTAAGTTCATTTTTCTTGATTACCATATGAGTTTTATCCTTAAATTTTCGAGTCACTAATTTTCTTTGTCAAATTATCTAAGTATAAAGCAAACAACAAAGTGGAAAGAGAACACCCCTGCCTGGTTCCTCTTGTCAGACAGGAACTATTCCAAATTAATTCCTGCTTCTGACTCTTCATATATCCTCCAACCTAAATGTATTATTCTTTTAGGGAATGCAAATTCTATCATTGCTCTACTTATAAAATTCCACCTGACTGTTATGAAATGCATTTTCTGGATCAAGACCCACCAACAACATGCAGCCGTTTTTAACACTGCTTCCCTCTGAATCATTGCTCTATTAATGTTGTCAACTGTCTGCCTCCCCAAAACAACACTGATCCATACTTATCAATTCTGGCAACACTTTTGCCATTCTTATAGCTAGTATTGACAAAATCACTTTATAATAGTGGTTTGAAATTGGCATTGGTTTATATAAAGCTGGGTCTCTTTTAATAATACAACCACCACAGTTTTCTTCCAAGATGCTGGTATTGTCCCTCCTTTTAAAGTATTGTTAAACAAAACCCTGTAGATCTTTATCAATTTCCTCCCTCCTAAATTCCAAATTTCCACAAGAGTTTTGATGAATCCTTATTGGTATGACTGCCATCCCTAGTATGATATGATTTAGCTAATGTCTCTTTTTTACTTACAGCATTCAAAGTGCATTTGTTTTACATTTTTTTTACGTTTTACACCAACCAACTAAACTTTAGACAAATCAGAAACTCCACCAAAAAAGCAGTACTTCTAGATAAAAGAAACTACTACTGCCATTTACAACAAACTAACCAACATAATCCACAAAAGTTCTGTGCAAGAATAAATAGTCTATTTAAACCTGGCCACTCTGACACCCCTAGCCCCATAGGCACTTCCCAAAATAACCCTAAACAAACTGCTGATGCCTTCAATACATTCTTTGCTGAAACTGTCCAGTCTCTTGCTAATCAATTATCCCCCGATATCACCTCTCAGTCCACCGCCCCTAACACTTCTATTCCCACATTTCAACTGCAATCAGTACCTACATCACTTATCTATACTCTTCTCCACAAACTTAAAGCCTCCTCTCCATCTGCTGACCTTCTGCCTGCTCAGTATATAAAAGCTGCAGCCAAACCACTAGCCTATCCCATTTTGATTCTGATTAACAGAACCATTGTTGAAGGCTATATTCCGTCTATCTGGAAAATTTCACGTCATTCCCCTGCATAAAGGTGGAAATTCAACAGAACTCTCAAACTACCGACCCATAGCCCTACTATCCCCCCTGGCTAAAATCATGGAAAAATGCATACAAAACAACTTCTTAAACACCTGTTGAATAACAACCTACTTGCTGACTGTCAACATGGCTTCTGACCTTTCCACAGCACTACTTCAGCCCTCCTTTCCTTTACTGACTGTATCAACAAAAATCGAAATAATAATATCCTTATCTCTGCTCTCTTTATTGACCTATTCAAAGCCTTCGATATGGTCAATCACCAGATACTCTTAAATTTACTTAAAACATTCTCACTAGACACAAGAGCTATTATGTGGTTCCACTCCTATCTTCATAACAGACAACAGGCAGTGCTCTGGCACAGTAACCTATCCAACCACCTGCCCAACACCCTCGGAGTACCACAAGGTTCTATACTTGGCCCCCTTCTGTTTTCTATTTTTATTAATGATCTTCATACCAGTATTTCCTCTGCAATCTGTATACAATATGCCGATGATTCTACTTTGATTTGTTCTGCTTCTTCCCCTTCCAAACTGTACTCTATCACCCAACAGACTTTCCAAACTGTTGAAACCTGGTTCTTAAAACTATGCTTAATCCTAAACCCCAAGAAAACCAAACTGTTACTGTTCTCCCCCAACCAGAAATCCTCCACTCTCAACTTCTCTGTCTTGTCTAGTAATGGCACTATCATATCACCTGACCCCCACTACCAGGCTTCTTGGAGTAGAGATAGACAATAACCTATGCTTTGACTATCACATCAACAACACCATAAAATTGGTTAACAGAAAACTAGGCTCCCTGTATAGAATTAAAACATTCCTCACTCCATTTACCAGAACTTCCATTGCCCATACCCATTTGATTTCTTCCCTCCTTTATGCCTCCCTTATTTACACATACCTGTCCAAATCTAACCTCTGAAACTGGCTGTTGCCTATAACAGTATTGCCAGATTTGCCTCTGGCTCTAACTTTAGAACCCACCACTGCATAAAGTTAAAGCAATTAGGATGGCTTGAGCTGCAAAATCTGATCTTATATCACCAGCTCTCCTTAGCCCATAAAATCCTCTACAAACCCACTAACACACCTACACTCACCTCCCTTATCACACCTTACTGCAACCTTAAAAGCCTACGTTCTTCTAACAAACTTCTTATATCTACTTGCAAATCCAACAATTTGGCAGGCAAATCCTTGTTCTCAAACACTATAGGCAATGCCTGGAACTCTCTTCCTGACAACCTCACTGCCAGCTCTTCTTTTCCATGTTTCAAATCCCAACTCAGAACTCACCTCAAAACTCACTGGCTCTGCCCCTGTACTAACCCTGACTAGCTTTCAGTGTCCCAATAGTACTCTCTATTCTCCTTCAAACAAATCTTACACTAAATCTTTTCTATTCTCATGCATAATTTGTATTCCCTTAGTCTGTATTTAATTTCTCATTGTTGCTTCTGTAAGAACATGCTAATGCTAATACGATACTTATTTTATTTTTTTCTCAATTTAACTAACTAAATTTGTAAAGACTGATTTTAATGTCTGTATATGGAGCTTTTCTCCCTGGGCCTCTGCTGAAAATGGACTTATATCCAGCTGGACCAGCCCAGTAAATAAATGTAAAATAAATAAAAATAAACATTTCCCCACATTATTTACTTGTCTAGCCCACAGTCTCCTTAGTCACCTTCCTTGCCCAATTTAGGTTATCCCATCGGTGTCATATTTATTCATTTTAGCTTCTCTACTGAATCTAATGCATAACAAGAAACAGAACATGCACAATGCATTTTCTGCGCAGACTTCTGCTGTTACCCAGTTATAAAAATAGATGATATACAACCAGAATGCTGTCATAGCTGTGTGTGCAGCACTATGGAAATACAGTAGTACTTCAGTGCAGTACTAGGGACACAACAGTAGCATCACAATGTGATGCAATGTTGCAGTGCATGTGATCCACAGACATGCATTTATGAAAATGGGGCTATGATTTTACTATTTGTACAGGCCTAAGTGTGTAGCTGTGCCTACTTCAGGCATTGTGGAATGCAGAGTTTCAGTGCAGAGTGCCAGGGAAAGCAAGATTATCTTGTTTTTCTCCACAGTAAATTTAAAGAGTGCCAGCTTGACCAATATGCTGGCCCACTGAGGAAGGTGTATGCCTGGCACAAACTTGCCAGGATGGTGAGTGATGCTACTGGCACCATACATATTGATGAGCAGTGCCAGCATAAGTACAGTCATCTGAGGTACTGCCACCCTGACTAGCTTTATCAGTGTGAGGCAGAGGTTCAGGTGAGAGAGAATCAAATTTGTACTGTAAGAAATTTGATTTCTGTGCACTTATCTTCTGTTATCTTAATTGTTTTACATGTATACTTAAGAGTACAAACTTTTTCCTACTGCAGCATGATGCTTCAGAAAGTAGGACTGCATCTCTTGAAAGAGGAGTGTGTATAATATCTGTCCCAAAACTCTCCACTACTGTAATTCCCTTTTTGGTCCCACACTTACTCCCTTTACCCAAACTTAATGCATAACACATAGATGAAAGCATTCCATAAGTCAAGAAACAGAACACACAATGAATTTTCTGCACTGACATTTGTTGATATTCAGTTATAAAAATGAGTTATATACAGATGGCATGCTGGCATAGATGTGAATCCATAATGATACTCATATTCCTGATCATTAGCTGCCAGTTTAGCAAGCCTCCTTTTCCGTGTTTATTTATTTATTTTTTGTTTTGCATTAACTTTTCTAGGACTGATGTGAAACTGACTGGTCAGTACCATCTTGATCCTTTATTTCTCTCCTTGCAAAAGGATAAGTATTAACTATCATGCTAGTAGAGCCTCTTATCTTTCTATAAAAGAGTAGATAGTCCACTCCTAGCTTCCCTACTACCTACGGTAATTATGTCAATGTCTCGGGGGATACCAACCTAGATTGTGGATCATTTTCCTCCATAATGTCTCTTACTCATTACTTCTGTCTTGGACAGTCTTCTATCTCTTCACTTGTCTTCACCCAGCTTGCATGCAGCTGTGCACAATGGTACTCCTCACACACACACACACACACACACACACACACGCACGCACGCACGCACACACACACACACACACACACACACACACACACACACACACACCATTCTCCACTGCAAATACTTAAATAGAAAATTCATTCATTCATTCTTTGATTACCTGCTTCATCCAATTTAGAGTTACATGCAGCTGGAGCTTATCCCAGCATTTAATGGTGTAAGGCAGACAAACATGTCACAGATGGGGGCCCAGCACACACACACGCACACACACACACACACACACACACACACACACACACACACACACACACACACACACACACACACACACACACACACACACACACATGTCCCAGATGGGGGTCCAGCACAAAAACACACACACACACACACACACACACACACACACACACACACACACACACACACACACACACACACACCTATGGGCAATTTGGAGATTTGCAAATTCACCAACTGCACATTGGTCATTACCATCATCAGTCCCCTTTTCCTGTTTTTACATGGGGTTGTGGTATGGTGAAGGAAGCCAGAGGGCCTCACAAAAATTCAGGTGGATACCAAGGCTACACAGACTCCACAAAGAGGACACCAGCAAAGAAATGAACTGGAGAACTAAAACGTGAGAAGCAGCAATCCTAAGAGCTATGCCACTGTGCTACTCTAACTTGAAAACTGTACTCATTATTTTCACTTTTTCACTTTTCTCCTGCTTCCTTCGTCTTCTTACCTTCTTTCTCTAGAAATTAAATTTACTGTCTTAACTTTTTTTTTTTACATGTTTACATAAGGGTTTTTCATCCATCTTCCTTCTGATCTACCCTACTGTCTAATTTATTGCCACTACTTCCTCCTTACTGTTTCTTTTACTTCTTTCTCAGTGTGTGTACTGCATACTCTGTTTTGTGTAGCTATCCTCTTACATCCACACCAATCAACCACTGTCATCTCTTTACATTCCAGTATATTGATAATAATATATCCCCTAACCGCCTAAGCTCCTAAAGACCACCCCGCTATAAGCTCATACTTCCAACTATTTTCTCTCCTCTCCTCTTCTTTACCAATGACATAAATCACACCAAAGTCCCACGGGCATCACTTATTTTCCTCCATCAACAGCAAAATGCAAATGTGTAAGTTACACTTACCCATAACAGAAGATGTTTGAATCCTTACTGCTGCATTATTCCATGGGGTATATCTTGCCCAAGACACAGCAACTACACAGCTTCTAAAAGCTTTGGGTCACACTGTCAGATCCACTCTGACTGCTGAATCACTAGCTCTGAAGAGGTAAAATCAGCAGTCAGACCGAAAAATCTTCAGGACCTTCTTGCTTATTAGGTAAGAAGTAGCATTGTGAAGTAAACAAAAAGAAATATCCCAGTATATCACTATGGGATTGTGGGTAGGCATGGCCAAAAAACTGATACTGTAGCCAGGTACAGCTAATCAAAGACACCAGAAGAAAGAAATCTAGACACAACTTTTGCACAACTATACAAACTTTAGGGAGGGTTAGCTAGAACAGACATGAGAAAAATCTGTCTTCAAACCTTCCACTCTAAATTTTAAGGGTATTACTTGGAACAATATACAAAAAAGTTTAACAGCTGCCAACAATCACAATTTGCAAAAAGGGAATGTAAAAACAGAAAACATTACATTTCCTAAACCTTACTGCAGACAGTAATATGAAACTCATTAGATATATAACTAAAATAAACCATTGTGCCATTTTCATTTGGTAAAATTAAGACAAGGAGAAGATAGCAGAAACAAAATATTTGATTGATGGCATGAGAAACTAACCAGGAGTATTACAGGAGCATAGCCATTGTTGAGTAAAGTATTCCAGACTATTTGTGAATATAATAAAAGGGAGCGGGCCAAGGATGGAAACCTGAGGAACCCCAATGGAGACTGTGAGTAGTATGGAGAGTTTGTAAAAAACACACTGAACCCAACAGGGTAACTACTAAATTAGACAAACAAAAACACAATATTTTGTGTTTTTGTTTGTCTAATTTAGTGTGGAGAGTTTATTATCCCATTTAGTTGCCCGTTATTGAACAGTAAGTTAGCTAAAGAACCAGTTGAGAGCTCTAGAGTTGAGGTTGAAGGAGGCTAGAGTGCCGAGTAGTAGCTGGAGGGATACCGTATCAAAAGCTTTGGACATATCAAGGAATACAGTAGAAACTAGTTGTCCATTGTTTTTGAGGAGGGTGATGTAGTTAGTGAAACTTATGAGGGCTGTGGAGGTACTGCATTCTGGATGGAAGCCGTGCTGTGAACTAGATAAGAGGTGATTTGTAGTGAGGTGGTCTAGGAGCTGCTTATGGATACATTTCTCTAACATTTTGGCTAGGGGTGAGAGAATGGCAATGGGCTGATAATTAGAGAGATCTTTAGATGGGCCTCCCTTGTGGAGGGGAATGATATGGGAAAATTTCCATAGTATGGGGACATATTGTTCCGTGATGGATCGATTGATAAGGATAGATATAGGATAGGCAATTAAGCTTCCAGCAGGTTTTAAGAAGTCATTAGGGAGTTGGTCAGCTGCTAGACAGGTAGGTTTTAGTTTTAATAGGAGCTTTTTGATATAAGATGTTTGTTTCGATTTAAAAGAGAAGTAGCCGGGTTTAGAGTTAGTGCAGGTAGGCACTGTAAGGGGCTGGTTAGATTTATTGTTGCTTAAAAGTGAGTTGATGAAATGAAAATTAAACTGGGATGCTAAGCATTCTGTTCTATTTGTTGCAGATGGTGCAGGGGTAGAGGTTTTGCGAGGGTTGAGGAGGTAGTTAATATTTTGCCAACATTTTTGTGGGTTATTTATGTGTTTTTGCTAACAGGCTAGAAAAATAAGATTTTTTTTTTTGTCAGATAATATTTGCTTCTTAGTTAGGTTTCTTAATTGTTTGTAAGAGGTGATATATCTTCTAAAGCTGACACTGGAAGGGGAAAAGGCATAAATATGAGGAAAACCTACTTATACTAGATTAGGGAAAAGATCCTGAATGCAGTCGTAACTTTCAAAAGTTCCCAGAAAAAAAACTCAATCATCCAGGCAACAATTTGAGAAAAAAAATACCACCCAAGGTGGTTGTGAGGATCAGTTTTCTTCTATATCAGAAATGTTCTGAAGAATCTGTAGGAGTCAAAATCTCATCTCAGTTTTTATCAGACTTATCTGATTTACTGCCCTTAGGAAAAACTTTGACCTGCCAAAGACAAAGTGAGGTGTACGTAGCAGGACTGACTGTCTGGAACAACTCCTTAAATGTGGTAAAAAAATAATCTAAGACATATAAATTGTGATGAACTAGAAGAGGAATTTGCACACCTTCAAGAGGGCACATCATTCCCAGGTGCATGCAAGAGAATCTTAGAGAAACTCAGTGTATCATAAAAGATGAGTTTCTCATGAACAGAATCAGGCACTGGGCACAGCCAAGGAGGAAGTGACAAACCCCTGGTACATGGTGGCCTGAAAAAACTACACCAGAGGAAACTAGAAAGAAGTAAGTGATCTGAGGAACAAAAAAAAAATGTCTGACATGCAAAATTAGACAGTGATGGCTCTCAAGTAAGTTAATTTTTCTTTCTATGAACTGCAGAAGTCAGACCAGCAGGAGTGGGGTAAATATTCTTGCTGTAACTGAGGAGGATGCGTCAGATGAGGTCAGAATTCCTGGAACATGTCATTCAGAAGGTAGGTTGTCCAAAGTTTATACAAGCAGCACATTTATACTTAAACCTAAAGATAAAGTTCCCCAAAACACGAATGCACAAGCAGTACATTAAAATCTTGTCAGGAACTTTTAAAAGTAAATTAGTCTGTCAGAAGTAAACTGCAGAAATGATATCACCACACGAACACTCACAACACATGCCCAGTAAATGTACGAGTAGTACAATAAAATTTTGTCAGGAACTTTTAAAAGTAAATTAGTCTGTCAGAAGTAAACTGCAGGAATGATATCACCACACGAACACTCACAACACATGCCCAGTAAATGTACAAGTAGTAGAATAAAATTTTGTCAAAATCCCTTCCAAGTAAATTTACACTGACAGCATAAATTGCAGGTAAGTTGTCACCACCTGAACACAACCAGTACATAGCCCACAAATGTATCATTAAACTTTAAACACTAAATCATGTCAGAACCCCTCTGAAGTAAAATTTGTCTGACAGGAATAAATGGCAGGTAAGCTGTCACCATGTGCACACTCACCAAACATATTCAATAAATGCCCAAGCAGTACAAATCCAGACAGCATTCCTAATAAATGCAATTTGACTGACAGAATAAATGTCAGGTAAGTTCTCACAGTGTAAACACAAGTAGTGCATGTGGCATAAAAACAAAGCATTGCACTAAAATCATGACAGAGCCCCTTATAATTAAAAATTAGTTTGATATAAAAAATGGCGGTAAGTTGTCAAACTGTCAGCACAAGTTGTACATACTCAGGAAACTCATGCACAGTAACATAAAATCCTGACAAAACTCCTTAAAAGTAAAAATTAGTCTGACAGAAAAATGCCAGGTAAATTTTCACAGTGTTAACATAAGCATTACATGTTCTGATGATGTCTCTGCTAAAGAAAATCATATTCCCACAAAACATTTTATCCAAATAAACATGCTTATACATATAAATAATACATTTTCTGCATGGAAGGAAACTCTTCTAATAAAATAAAATAAATAAAAAGAATAAATAATAAATACATTTTCTGTGAGGATGGGTTCCCCAAAGGGGACTTATCTGCCAGAGAAAGGAGCTGAAGTACAGGCTGCTTTTCCTGTGGAGCCTCTATGCTGCTTCTTTAAGAGGAGGCAAGAAAGTACTGAAGATTTTCTACTCTGACTGCTAATTCACTGGTAGGCGATCAGCAGTCAGAGTAGATCTGAGAGGGGGACCCACAGCTTATGGAAGCTGGCCAACTGCCGCATCTTGGGCAAGACACAACCAATAGGCTACTGCAGCAGTGGGAATAATGATCATCATCCAGGATAATCCAAATAAACAACAATTTGTTTAAAGTCTGTTTCCACTAGAGGAAACAGACTGATATCACTGTTGACACTAGTCTATTTCCACTACTTGCAACAGCGTCCTGTATTCCCTTGACTGAAGATGCATGTAAATCCTAATAAACCTCTGATGCACTCAGTTCTCTCATTAATGAAACCTCCTTCATCATCACCACTCCTCAATCACCTGCCCAGGCCTCAGTGTTGTCCACAAATCTGCCTTCCTCTTTCAGTAAATGTTATTTTCTTTTCTTTTCCTTGGGTATACTGCAGATTCCTATTTGGGTTTTTTTTTCTGACCTTTCTAATCAAATTACACATCAGAATAATCAAATTCCATTCCATGCGGCTAATGCTTATGATACAGTCTGTGCAAGATATACATCATTCCTTTACCCTGCCATCACTTTTAGCTCTCTTAATTCCCTCCTTAGACTCCTGACATTGCAAAACACTATTGTCATTTTTGCACATTGCACAGTCAATGGGACGTTTCATCAAGATTTGTAAAATGATGTATACATTTATTTTAACCTGTTGTCTTTATCTGCATTTTAATTATTCATGTACAACATGCTTAGTACTTGAGCACATTAATAAAAACAGATTTACTGATGTAGGTAACCATGTAAAGTGCAATATTTAATGTTTTGTTTTCAAGAGTCTTTACTGAAATACAGCTTCCAAGTCATCTGTCTCAGTCAAGGATTATGATCACAGGAGCTTTCCTGCAACTCATGGCAAGTGTACTAGTGTGTACAATTCTGTACACAGTGATGTTTATCTGAATAATAGTCTGTGCAGTAAACATACCTCTCAGACTTCCAGATCTGGACAAAATCAAAAATAATGGGGGGGGGGGGGGGGGCAAAGTCCCAAAAAGAGGGACAGATTTTAAGTATTGCTCCTATAAACTTAAATAGTTGCTGGAATAACAGGTATTGTATTATTATACATTTTTTGAAGGATATGAAGTATGAAACTCAAGTGTCTGGCATTATTATTTAGTGACTTCAGTCTTTAACAATTCACCAAAAAAACACACGTTTTATGAGGAATACACCAAAAATATGAGGCAAAAATCTGGACATCTGAGAGGTATGGCAGTAAAGAATAGTTGCACAAGTCCTACTTACCTGTAATAGTAGCTGTTCAAATTTTTCACTGCCTCAGTGGCTTCAGTGGCATTTTGGGTTATCTGACAGGGTAACCCAGTAATGGCTAGTTTTCAAAAGCTCAGACTAACCTCCCTCTCTCTTTTTGTGGCAGGTAATTGTCTGAGCATATCCTGAGAGGAAAGCCTTCAGCTGTCACAGGAAGTGAATGCTCAGGCTTTTTCTCTTCCACAAAAAAAGGAAAAGAAAGTAACTGAATTATCTTGTGAGACTAAATTTACAGCCAATCACAATACTGTAAAAAAAAAACAAAAAAAAAACAATCCAGCAACAATGGAATTAAAGAGTCTGAAACCCACCTCAGCTATGCACAATCTGGGGGATGGTGTTGGGTGCTGAAACTGAGGCAGATGAATTCGAACATCTACTGTTACAGGTAAGTAGGACATACACAACTGCACTATGTTCATCATTCCTGCCTCAGTGACATTTTGGGTAGATACCCAAAGCTTTCCATACCTGGGCGACGGAAGGATAAGGATCCAGGAGCCCCTGCAAAATGGACCTAGCACAGACTTCTCTGAACCCTGAAAAGGAATCCAGATTGTAAGTGCTTTGTGAAGGTATGAAAAGAGGGCTAGACTGCTGCTTTTAGAGTGCTTCTAGAGTCTGCCCCTTTCCAATATGCCATCAAAGAGGATAATGCTCTAATAAAGTCAGCCTTAACCTTACCTGGAACGGATTTACCATGGTGGGAGTAACAAAAAGCAAAAGTAGAGGGCAACCACCATGCTTAGAGACAAGCTGACTTTTCTTAGTCCCCATATAGTAGACAAACAGCTGTTCAGCATTTCTAAAGGGCTTTGTTCTGTCAAGATAGTACCTGAGCTGCCAGTGTACGTCCAAGGTATGTAGAGTGTAGAATCTTTTCTCCTTTTTTTTTTTTTTTTTTTGGATTAGGATATAACACTGGGAGACTGATTTCTTGTTTCATGATAAATTCAAAACAACTTTAAGTATGAATGATGAATTAGGTTTAATACAACCCAATCCCTGTGAAAATTTAGATTAAAGTTGACTCGCAGCTCGGAGACTTCCCTTGCAGATGTCAGAGCAGTCAGTATAACAGTCTTCCAAGTAGGGAACAGGAGATCCGCCCAAGAGGCAGGTCCAATACCTGGTAATGTTAGTACATAAAGAACAAAGTTTAGATCCAAGGGAGGAGGAATTTCAATAAACTGTTTGACCATAAAAAGTACAAAAGATGGAGATCTATGAGCAGACAAGCTGAGATGGATGCAAGATGCACTTTGATAGACGTATATGACAAACCATCTCTAAGTAGCTCACACAAATATTTCAAAAGCAGAGGGGTCAAAAACTTTTAAGACCTCTGTTATTAGCTAGGCACCACCTAGACAACATCTTCTACTTGTAAATAAAGGTTTTTCTAGTTGGAGAATTTCTTGCCTCCTTAAGTACCTGTTGCACATCCTCATGGGACAAGTGCCTAAAAGTTATCAAAATAGAATCATCCAAGCTGTCAGTTGCAACTGCTCTAGGCTGGTGTGTACCATTCACCCTTGATGCTGTGTGAGCAGTTTCAATTGGAGAGGAAGCTTTTGGCAATTGGCTTTAGCCAATTTCATTAAATGGAGGAACCAACTTTGCTTTGGCCAAAAGGAGGTTACTATACTTTAATTATTTCTGAATCTTTAGAAGTACATTGGGAATCACTGGAAAGGATGGAAATGCATACAAGAACATTTTTGACCATGGGAATGATAGATCATCTATCTTCCAAGCATGACTGCAAGGACGTCTTGAACAGAATTTTTTTTCAGTTGTTTGTTTTGAAAGGAGGCAAACAGATCTATTTGAGGTATTCCCCACATCTAGATCAAGTTATGAAAGACCTATATATGGAACTTCCATTCTTTAGGGTCTGGCCAGGCTCTGCATTGACTGTCTGCCTCTGTGTTTTGCTTAGATGGAATATATGTAGCTTGAAAAACACAGAATGCTGTACAGCCAGCTCACAGGCCATCAGGTACCCGATTACGATAGTGTTGTCTGTGACCACTAGAAAAGGGCCCAGAGTCCATAAGAGGTGAAGAAATTTTAGGGCAAGTATTACTGCCAACATGTCTTTTACATTTATGTGCTTTGGTGTGTCCTGAGACCCACAACCATTGTACTTAATCTTCCATGGACACTTCTTCCTGCACAAAATCTGAAGAGTCTGTGTTGACATATGGGACTGGGGTCTGAAAGGGAAAGGGAGTCCTGCATTCAGAGACAGTTGATCCCTCCACCACTGCAACTTCTGTTTCACAAATCCCAGTACTGGCACCTGGAAATCCAGGGGATAAATGTGTTGGGTCCAACAATTCTCCATTGAATTTTTCTCATATGTAGTCTGGCCAGTGGTACCATGAGCATCGCTGATGCCATTAGGCATAGAATTGTGAGGAACTATCTTGCTGAAGTCATGTATAGAAGAAAAAAATCCAACAAAATGCTCTGATAACTCAGAATTTTGTCTTCTAGCAGGAAGTCCATCTTTTTTACTGTGTATATCCAATACCCTGGGAAAACAATTTCTGAGAGGGCATGAAGAAGGATTCTTAAAGTTTTAGTTTGAAGTCCAGATGGTAAAGAAGGGATGTAACCTTGTCTATGGACTCCAAGCACCTAGATAGAGAATCTGCAAAAATCAGCAAGTCGTCTAAAAAAAAAAGGAAAAATGAGTTCTACACAAATGCTTTATACAAACACCTGTATAAATGCACTGACTCTGCCATACCTGACAGAACCAAAACAAGATCCTCAAAGATCAAACCTGCATGGTGGACAATTGCCTTTAACAGGCTTTACAATAAGAGGAAGACATTGCTGTCTAAGAGTAAGAGGGACTGACCTCTAAACTGGATACACTCCCTCCCCTCCCTCTTTTTTGTTTCAAAGAATTATTCTGCCGTTCCTTTTAGATCCCTGACTTTTGTTTGGCTGAGATTTTTGTTTGTTCTGCCCCTTGAAGGAAGATGCCTTGTTTGGGGCGAACCTGGGTATGTGAAACATGCAAGATACCTCATGTATTAGATTGCCTCTGTCATCCCACTGTTTGAGAATCTGTATAATAAAGGGCAGAACTACCAATTCAGAACTTAAAGATGCATTCAACATTTTGGCTTTTAAATCATCAGTGAACTTCTGATTACGTAACCAAGTATACCATCTTAATACAAAAGAAAAAGAAGCATTTCTCAAGACTATATCTGCACATTAAAGCATACCTCTCAAACCATGTTTCAAAACCTGAGTCAAATTACTAACAATTTCATTTATATAACACTTCTGCTCTGCAGAAAATGATGCAGCAAAATCATTCAAACTGTAAAAATGCCAGCATATAGCCTAGATAATTTAGCATTCTAAAGGCTAAATGAACAGAAAGACATCTTTTTGCCCTGAAGATCTAATCACTTTCTCTCTTTCTCAGAGGGCATTAGATTAGATGAAGCCAGGGACTTTTTATATGAGCAGACAGCTGGGGTGACTCCAGCTGGGTCAGCTGTCAAATGAGAAAACAGACCTGTCGTATCTGAGGTGACCCTATATTTTTAGCAACCCTTGGAAAAGATACCAGTGTCCTGCATGCAGCTTTCTAAACAACTACCAAGGTCAGTAAAAGGGGGGAGTCGGCACAGAATTGGGCACCTCATCTTTTATACAGTCATATATCCTGCCCAGCTTTGGGGTAGTTCCCGACTGCTACCAAACAAAAACATCACTAAATAGTGCAATTATCTGTGGAAAAGTGTACACTTTTTTTGACTTAAGCTCAGTTTACCTTCCAAAGAATCAGAGTGACTGGGCTCATTGACAGCTAGGAAGTCATTATTCCACATCATTCTCTGAAACAACAGAAAGGTCTCTAAACAAACTAGCACTAGAGCCATGTATGGGAAAACAACCACCAGAATTATCCATCTGCCAAACACTCTTAGCCAAGGAAATCTTATAAACAGCTATAATCTCATTATCAGTGGTGTGATGAAGCTTCTGTTTCTTTTTCTTGTGAACTTCACTACTAGATAAATATTAGAGGACAGATTATTAGGTTTGGCAAGGAGTCTCTCACCCTGCACTACTTATGCAGCTAAAGGGTTTGGTTCTCCCATTCCTATGCCAGGTACTGCAACAGCCCCGGAGAATGTGACTAAACCCCATTTCAAAGTGGCTGGCAAAACTACACTACAGGGAGACAGGGCAAAAGGTAAGTGATCGGTGAGCCAAGCAGTGGCCGCATCAGAATCACTAACCATTAGCTAAGGCACAGTTTTACTTTGTTTTTTCTTTTTAGATGTAACTGGATTTGAAGGGGGGGGGGTACCAGAGTTAAGATCCAACAAGTCAAGGGAGAGAACACCAGCCAGAATAATAATCTCACAATATGACATAATTTATTGCAATAAGCACTTAACGTTTCTAGGAATAAGTATGCCCCCACACAATTAAATTCTGCCAAACTGTGCTATTAGGGGTGGGAGGATGGCACAATGGTTAAGGTGTTTACCTTACAGACACAAGGTGCAGGGCTTGATTCTCACATGGGGTAATTGGCTAGGCTTGAAATGGCCCACAAGGGTAGTTAGCCTAGTACTAATCTATGAACCTATGAACCTATTACCACAAAAACAGTTTGAAATGTGTTCAGAATTCTTTTACAACTAACATAAATTAAGGAATTTCCAGTACAGAAAGTCCAAACACCAAAGCAGCCAATGTGCACAACCATTGTTAAAAATATATCCACACACTTTAGCTACATTAAACTGCCATAAAATAACATTATATATCAATTGAACTTCTTATTTTCTTGTCAGAGAGAGTTAAATCTACACAGTGCATTCAAATAATTTAAGCTGTGGTAAAATCGGGATCTGATGTTAAAAACACACAGAGCAAAGTCATACATATTGAAAATGATGTATAAATGCTAAAAAATTCACCAAGTTCTATAATATTTTCTAATCCAAAAATGAAAATAAAGCAGAGTAAGAACAGTAAAGACAAGCACAATTAATCCACAGTTCTGACTGCTCAAGACAGATCCCAGTGTCTAACAGCACACATACACACTGCACTTCTGAAACAAATACTGAAAGTTTCCTAAGAAACAACAAAAACAGGCATTTGTCAAAACAGAAGCCAAATAGCCAAATAAACACTGCTACAAGCAGCAATATCCACAGGAATTACTGTAAATTTTGACAGTAATATATATTACACATACAGCCACACACATACAGAAAAGAATAATAAATCTAATAATAAAATGAGAAGAAGGGGGTCCACTAATGGGGTTTATCTGAGCAGTAAGCTAGAACAATCACCACTGGTTCCATATCAGAGGACTTACTTTTCTGGATAGCAGAAAAAGACCAAACACTAACTTCCTATGACAGATGAAGGCTTCCATCTTAGGATATGCTCAGCCAATCACCTGTCACAGGAAGATAGATGGGACTAAAAGCTTTTGAAAGCTGTCCAGTACTGAGTTATCTTGGCAGGTAAACCAAAATGCCACTGAGACAGTGGGAATAATGAACATTTACTTTTCACTGTGTACTTTCAGTCACATATTCCTGGAGCTCCTTATATAATAATATTTCACAATAATTGCTTGATGTTTATTTACTCTTAATATCACTCTTGAGATCATATGTAGAGACAATAGATTTAGAGGCTACCAAGTACCTGGAATTTGTATTGCTTCACATCTGCTTGAAGTGTCTAGAAGACATCTGTAGATTCCACCAGCGCAATTTCCCAGTTTGTTTTGCTTGCATGGAGCACTAACAACAATCCTGTTGTAAGAATAAATTAAATGAAGAGGTAATATAATGTTTGACTTAAATGTGCATGTTAAATTATTTCTATAATCAGATGTGACATGACAAACACCCCCTGTAATCCAGACTGGATAGCAGATGTCAAGTTACTTATTTGTGCTGGAAATATTCTGCAGTGTGAGTCACTGCCTACATAACAGCAACAAGAATGAATTACTTTTATGCATTTATTGGTAAAATGGCTAAGCTATAGGCTTTCAAAGTGCTACAAAAAATTAAAAGACGGGGTATTAAAATGGCAAACCACTCTGGTAATGTGAGTTAAATGCATGCACAATTTTGAATATTTACAGGATAATTATGGAAGGCAATACAGCTATGACAATATATTGATGCATTAAAGAATTATTGCAGTTTTCTAGGCCAACTACAAATGTGGCCATAGCAGTAAAAAGGCAAATGCATGTGGTAAGAATCAAACATATGGACTTACTAAAGTGTTAGCTTTGGATGAGCAAGTCCGCCCATGTCCAGAGTGGGAGTAAGCCAGTCAGATGTAGGCAGCTTGGCACCTGAAGCTTTCTCAGCCTACTTAGCCCCTCCTATTTACCTACAATGCTTTTCAAAGAGCTCTTCCTTTCTAGATTGCTGTTATGCCACTTTAAAGCAGAACAGAATTTACTGGAGCAACACCACCTGTACACTATATCAGCAAAAAAAGCATGGGGAAAGAGGTTGGGTATGTTGAAAAGAATGGTCCTGGTCACCCAGCTTTGATGTTATGATAAGTGCATAACATTTTGTTCTGGTGAGTAGGTTTAAAGCTCATCCTCCTGGGTGATCACCTTTATAAGAATATACCTCTGGTTGTTGTAGCGCTAAAAGAAGACCTAAATTCAGCCATCACAGTTAGCTTACAGTATCCTATGAAAGCCATACAATTTAGCATAGTCAACTACCTAGACAAATTCATTTTGGACACTTTAGAACTTTTTTTTTGCTCAAGGATACAAATGAGTCTTTCCTGTTGGATTTTTCTGTCCATGTAAAATCTCAGCTGTTTGTTAATATCCATAGACTTTCGGCTTTTCCCGGTTAGGGGTCGCCACAGTGATTTTTACGGTGCCGAGTTGCCAGCCCGACACCCAACCTTCAACGAAGGCACGCCCATTCATGCTCACACTTACCTGCATGTCTTTAATGTCACTCAACCGTGGGGAGGACATGCATACTCCACACAGAAGACGCTCCAGCCAAGAATCGAATGGGAGAACCTCTTGCTAGACTACAGCATAAATTTATCTCTGTTAGAACAGTAAGAATACATGCATACACTAAGATTTGTTTTAATGGCTACTTCATAAATAAATGAGTTGTTTATTAGCAATGTTTTACTCTACTTATGAAAAATAACCTACAGAGGTTTTAAAACAGGTTTACAGTTCAGACATTCTTCTACTTGAAGTAATCACCACTATAAAGAACGTCTACTAAAATAAAAAATTCCAGTTGATTCAAAGATAAATTACAAATTCCACAAAGAGGCAGAATCTTTCAATGGAAGTCAGTTAATTAGGTACCTCTCAAGATTTCTAGCAGGCATTAAAAACAAGGAATTCGAACCTTTACAAAAATTAGAAATGGCAGCAAGATACGTCTTTATAAATGAATAGCCAAGACCTGTAAAAAAAAAAAAAATATGTGAAAGATAGCTTAGTACAGCAGGAATCAGAGCTATGAAGGGAGCCACACCTGTAGAAGTAGCGCAAACTTACTTTTGTACATTTCTATAGTATTACATTTCTGGGCAGATGTCAGTATCTGCACTACCCAAGGGGGTTGGGTCCCTGGCCATTAGTGTAATTCAAAAAAAATGTGGTCAGTAAAACTGAGGCCAAAGCAAAGGAAACCACATTTGTCAAGGCCAAAATGGGACTATGAGAATGACTTTGGAATTGCTCTACTGGGCTTTGTGAATGAATGTCACAATAAGAAAAAAAGAAACAAAGTGCTCATGAGTCCTGGGAATATTTCTAGGTAAGAACATCTGTGGAACATTCCCTTGGAGGAGGATGTGGGAAATGCAGTTGCTGCACTTGGCATTGAACAAATATGCAAAAAGGTTGTAGGAAGGTTGCCCCTAGTGAATGAACAGTATCTGCATTACTGACTGATGGAACACTTATGAGGTATAAGTAAGCAATGACTGAACATGTCCACTAGAGAAAAGACTTCTCCAGTTATATAACTGGCTATCAGAAAGTGATCAGTTGATATACTCTGTTCCCACAACCTCAATGTTTCTTGACAAGGGAGTAGGAGTAAGTTCTCCTTCCTTGTTTATATACCAAACCACTGTCATATCATCAATGCTGATGTCTCCAACACCAACAGGCAGAAAGTCCTGAATTAACTGCATTTTTACTGAGACTACCCTCATTTCTAGGACACAATTGTGCAAACTGGCCTCTGACTGTGATCATATACTTTGGACAGTCTGTCCTAGGGCAAAAAGTGTCTCTTATAACAACCACTTCAGGAGTGGGACTTGAAATGAACTGCCCACAGTTAACTTTGGAATATGAAACCACAACTAAGATGCCGACTGCGAGCCCTAGAACTTTTTATATGTATTGTTATGGGATCTACTTACCTGAACCACTAAACTTCTAAGACCCACAGAAGAAGCGTAATATACAATTTGCAAAGAGAACCATGCAAATGGTTGCTGTCACTAGTCCTAATGCTATGTAACACAAGAATGCAGTGACTGTCCAAAGATGAACTATTTGAGAGACCAAATCTTGTGATGGAAGATTCCTGTCTATAGGAAGTGGAGCTCTACAGAATAGAGTATCCATAGTGTACACTATGAATGTCAGCATATGAGAGAATTCCAGCTAGACCTTGCAGTATAGAACTGTTATTTTCAAAGGTGGAACAAGACTGAGACAATACATCTGAGCAGAAATCAACTTTCCTGATATTTCCTGAGTTGGAACATTTAGAATCAAGCAATCTAGGTAAGAAAACAGCTTCACACATTATAGCCTCTGGTGCACTGTAGCTATAGACATATATCTGGCAAACACCCTGGGGAGTGAACTGTGACAAAATGCAGAGTCTGGAATTGGTAATGGATGGCTCCTACCCAGAAGCACAAAAACCTTTTAAACTCCTTGACAATTATGATGTGAAAGTAGTCATTTTGAAGGTCTAAAGTAGCTAAAGTAATAACTCCATTCATTCATTCTAGTCTTCTGGAATCTCTTGGATGGCACTTTTCTGTATGACGTTTAACACCTCTCATCTTGCTGTGACCTTTTGATGGTACATAGTAAGGTGTGAGACTGGGGAAGGGGTATGGAAAAGAAGCATACAACCTCTGGATTTTACTATTCTTATCTACTTGTCCTGTGTGATGGCCATCCACATCTGCAAGTGGGAGAAGCAATGACTCCTGACTGCTCTCAACATTGGAACTGACAGGCACAGTCTAAGGAAATTGAATACTGCCCACCAAAGGAGAAATACAGTACCATTGTTGCTTGCTTACTGTTCCTGCCTCTAAGCTTTCAACCATGGACACACTACTTCTTTCTTGACCTGTCACAGTTCTGTTGCTGCTGGCCACACTGAACCTACAGCTGATATGGGCTCCACTGCATTCTAGAAATGTTTAACTGCACAGTCTGAAATTTTACATGTACAGTGATGAGTCATTGTTTACATTTCCATATTTTCCAAATAAGCTTTAACATTTTGACTAAAAGGAACTGCACCTTATGAAAAAATAAAAATAATAAAAAGTGACCCATTAAAGAGGGCACTGAAAAAGGCATCCTTGATATCTTTGATGAAGTCAATCTGATACAGCTAGGTATGACAGAAAATAGCAATACAAGCACCTGCTGTTCATGCGACTTCATCAGCTGAGATGTAAATACATCTTGTGTTGAATTTGACTATTGAACACAGAGATAACATCTTAACACTACAGTTTAAGTGCAAGCTATTCACCTGGTGATGCATTCATTGATGGCCCGTTTTTTTCTATTAGCTCTTGCTGGAACCCTGACATGTGAGAAAAATATTTTGCTGACCTCATAGAAAAAGTCAATGAAATATAACTGTGGATTCCAAATATGTCCATGTCCCTAAATTCCTTATCTGCAGGATAAACAGCAGGGATATGTGGGTTAGGAGCCTTGGGTCCCTCAGTTCAACGGTCCAGTTGAGAGGCTTGAAAGATCTTGCCCAGTCTTCTGGAAACAGATGGCACCATATCAGGCTTTGATTTTTCAATGCAGACTTAATCACTACTTGAAATATGGTTTCTACAGACAGCAGCACCTAGAAGGAACATCTTCCTGCATGATATTATGCAAACAGATAAGGTCTGAGGACCATTTTCCTCTTTGTTTCATCATTTCAATTACTTCTACAAAATTGGGGTTATCTGAAGGATTGGGGCAGTCTATACCTTTTTATTCCTACTCACTTTAATATCTCTGGTGAGATGCTCTAAGGGTGAGTCTATGTGCTTCCTTCTGCAATTTTGCTGCTTTGCAGTTCTCAGAGACAATGGGTCCTTGAATGATGAAGAAACCTGAAATGCTGAAGATACTCAGAAACAAACTTTTTGAGAGGCTACAGGCCTCTCTCTCATTCTATCTCTTACTTTCTCTTGTTTCCTGTTAACTGAAAAGGTGGGCCACTAAATGTATAAGAAAGGAAGTATCTGCCATTGAGGGTGATGCTGTGGGCAAACAGGCATTGACGGTAGTAAATGCAGAACTGTTCATGAAGGTGGTGTCAACATCAATACAACATTTTAGACCAAGGGCACGTAACAACCCCAGTTACCAAATATCTAAATCAGTTGAAACTGGTACAAACACCCAGCAAGATGACATTAAGCCCAGTCTTAAATGCCTGCTTTTCGACAATGGGAACAATATACCTGCCAACTCTTCAACAAATGTCAATTGCCAGAATACCATAAGAAACAGTAGCAAGCCTGACTCCAAACAGCAGTCCACCAACCATGTGGTACTTTCATTTCTGACCAATACTTCTGGAGACTGCTAACTCAATAACCAGTCATTTAGACACAACAGTAACTGAATCAGTATAAGTCCATCTTTCCTCTGTTCTAGATGTTTTAGGTTGAGAACTTGGAGAGGTTTCCCTAATCTCATCAGCCTTATGATTCTTCTTTTTGACTTTGTATTTTTGTCTGGGATTCATCCTGGCTGTGCAGACCAACTTCGAAGTACAGCTTGAGATTAAAACTTCATCAGAGAAAGCAGTGAATCTTGTTCCGTTTTAAATAATTCTTCCCTGACATTCTGCTGAATATCTATCCTGAAATCAGTCTTTTCAAATTCACTGCTCATTTCTTTTCAAATGCTTTCCGGCAGCATTGCCATTTGCACTCCACATTTTTTAATATAATTCAATACTCTATTCTTTCTTTCTAAACCCATAAGGCCATTTATATTGCCAGATAATATGGATTTGCTAATGGGAAAAAACAAGCTATTATCGTTGAAGATGCAAGGAATGTAGCATTTTTCATTGCTTTCATCATTTGTCTTATTTTTCAAGCCTAATAAAAACAGTTGTTTATAGCTTATGCCAAGGGCATTAATCTAGACATCTATCTTTGTAAAAATAAGAGAAAGTATCTTAATTTTTCATATAGTATAATCAAACCACTTTTACATCCCACCCCCCCAGCAGCCCAAGATCACAGCATAGTAACTTAATGTTGCTTCTGCCCAGACCTTCTTCTCTTGTTATATAGTAAAAAAAAAAGTTATGTACTTACCATAACTTGGCATCTGTGTTATCCTATTTCATTATTCCTCACAGAAGGGTCCTGGATCCAACATGAGATCTGAGCCGGCAACTTTAGCACAGACAGATCCAAAGCTCAAGTTTCTCCCTCTCCCATAATCCCCTGCTGCTCTTCAACCCTCAGATCGAGTATGCTAACAAAGCCAGTAATGCTACTACAAAAAAGGTAGACAGGTAAACAGTCCTGGACCCACAACACTCCAATTTCCTCAGAAGATCCAACAAGGAAGGGGAATGGCAGGAGGGAAATGTGAGGAATAATGACATAGGATAACACAGATGCCAAGTTATAGTAAGTACATAACTTTTTATCTAATGTTATCCATCTCCTTATTTCTCACAGAATAGTCAAGAGTCCTCAGATACCATACACCCTAGGATGCCTCAAGTAAGGACATGACAAAGCACTGTGGAACCAAAGGAAGCCCTGTTCCTGGAAACCATATCCAGTTTATAATGAGATATAAAGGTGTGAGGATTAGACCAAGTGGCGGCAGCACAAATATCATTAATGGAGAGTGTGGCCACGAAGGCTGAGGAAGTAGCCACCGACCTAGTAGAGTGAACTTTAACCTTTCCTAGAATCTCAAGATGCTTGTTGGGGTAGCCGTAGACAATAGAAATACAGCTGGAGGCCCATTTAGAAATAGTCACTTTAGAAACAGGAAGGCTATGTCTATTCAGGAAAAAAGCCACAAAGAGCTAGTCTGATTTGTGAAGCTCCTTAGTCCTATGCAGATAAAACTGTAATTGCTTGTGTACATCCAAAGTATGTAGAATGTACTCTCCTTTATTGGAACAATTGGGAAAGAAAACTGGTAACTGATTATATTGGTTCAGCTTGGATTCAGAGGCAACCTTGAGCATAAAGGATGGATTCAGTCTAAGAAACACTCTATCCTTGTGAAAAAACATATACGGAGGTGCAATTGAAAGAGCTTGCAGCTTGGACACCCTCTTAGCTGAAGTTATGGCTACCAGGAAGGCTGTTTTCCATGACAAGTATTTGAAATCACATGAACTAGCAGGTTCAAATGGACTCTGATTTAGAGACTGCAGCACTAAGGTTAAATCCCAGAGAGGTGAGGGATCCTTAACTGACGGTCTTGGAAGGAAAAAGCCTTTCATGATAGCTTTACAGAGCCCTGAAGAGAAGTTAGGCTCACCATTTTCATGAAAATTGGAAATCACTACCAATTGGAGCTTAACAGTAGAGAAAATTGCCCCTCCCTGAAAAAGTGAGGGCAAGAACAAGAGGATATCTGATACAGAAGCAGAAAAAGGATCCAGATTCTTGCTCTTAGTCCAGATAGAAAACATTTTCCATTTGCTACTATAAACCTTTCTGGTGGAAGGGTTTTGGGAGGCCAAGATAATATTCTTGATGGGGGAAGTTAGCCTTGATTGTTTCAAAATCACTGGAATTGGAGTAACCATGCGGTTTGAATGCTCTGAAGATTGGAAAGAGGAAGCCCCGAAAGGTGGGAGATCAGATCCTGAAGGGGATCCAGTATCAAAGGGGGATACTTAAGATGAGACCTACAGAAGGGAAACTATGGTTGATGAGGCCAGAAAGGGGCAATAAGGATCAGGGATGTTCTCAGGCACTTCACTTTCTGCAAAACCTTGGGGATAAGAGGAATAGGAGGATAAGCACAGAGGAGACCCGGAGGCCAATTGTGGGCTACAGCATCCCTCAGTGACTCCTCAGGTGGGGGGATCAGGGTGAAGTACATGCCACATTTGTTGTTGGTTGGGGAGGCAAAGAGGTCACAGCACAGCTGACCCCAGCGATCGAAAATCTGCTTTGCCACCTTCGAATTAAGGGACCACTCGTGGGGACTCAAGATCGTTCTGGTGAGTTTGTCAGCCAACGTGTTGGGAGTCCCCAGGTACATGCATTGCGAGAAGAAAGCACCTGGAGGAAATCACCCATTCCCACACTCTCATGGCCTCTCTGCAGAATGGGCAAGATTGTGTTCCCCCTGGTTTGTTGATATACTAGACTACTGCTAGGTTGCATGTCTGAATTTCAACTGTCCCCAGAGGGAGGAGGCAGTCCTGGAAGGCTTGCAACCTTAGGAGGATTGTTCTCATCTCTAGGATGGTTATGTGTTAATTGGTCTCTACAGGGGACCATGTGCTTTGAACTGTTCTCTCCTCAAAATGCCCTCCCCACCCCAACAGGGAAGCGTCCGTGGTCACAGTGGCCTTGGGTGGAGGGAGTGAAAAGGGCTGCCTAAGAGGAGATCCTCAGACTGAAGCCCCCAAAGAAGGTGCTGTCTGCACACAGGCATCAATTTTATGGACAATGACATAGGTTGAAACAGAGTGGACCATTGAACTACCAGGGTCCACTGTAAAACCTGCATATGATACCTTGCTAGTGGAACAAGCTGTATGGCCATAGATCCTAAAGCCCAAAGAATCAAGTGGACTGGAGAACTTGGAAGATTTAAGAACTGCATGACCTGCTCCCAGATCAGCTGAACTCTGCGTAGCGATAATGCTGCTATCTCTGAGATGGAGTCTAGCTGGATTCCTATGAACTCTAACTTCTGTGTAGGAACCAGATTTGACTTTGAGAGGTTCACTGTAATCCCCAATTGACTGAACAGGAGGAGAACATATTGGATGGCTTGTGACAGTTAATGCCTCGTGTGTGCCATGAGGAGCCAACCATTTGAGATATGGAAACACCTGGAATCCCAGCAGCCGCAGGTGAGCCGCTACTACTGCTATACATTTGGTAAACACATGGGGTGCTGTGGTGAGTCCAAAGAGCAGGGCTCTGAACTGGTAATGACTGGCCGCTAATCTGAAGTGAAGGTGTCTCCTCAAGCACCTATCTATCTTGATGTGATAGTAGGCTTCCTGGAGATCCACTGAGCACATCCAGTCACCCTTGTGTAATAGAGGCAGAATGTATTGAACAGTGACCATTTGGAACTTGGACTTCTTGACCAATAGATTAAACACGCTGAGGTCCAGAATTGTACACAGGTCCTCGGTCATTTTTGGAACAAAAAAGGAATGACAATAAGTTATAGATCCTCTTTGTCCTGCTGGGACCTCTTGGGTGACACTTTTTTTAAGAAATTGTGCAACTTCCTAGAAGGCAAGCTCCCTCTGGCAGTGTGGAATGTCTGGGAGATAACTTTGTACAGGAGGAGGTAGAGAAAAGGGAATGAAATAACCCCTGAAAAACATGTTTGACACTGACTGACCAGAGGTGATGTTTGCCCAGGCTAGTGGATAAAGGAAAAGAAGACCCCCCGACTGCCTCCAATGTATGGCAGTCAGGCAATGTTTCAGGAACACTGAAAGAGCTGCTCAGAGAAGGGTTCCCTGGGGCCCTGATTTTGCAGATCCCCCCCACCCTTGGGTGGTGTCTATCATTGAAACCTCTCCTCCTGCCTCTGAAAGAGGAATTATCAGGAACATCCTGGAAGGAAGACTGTGACTTCCAGAACCACATCTTTCTAGCTCCTCACTGGGTCTTGGAGAAAGACCCCTGAGTAGTAGAAACCTGATCCCAACTGCAGACAAAGTCTTCCCTTCCTGCTCACTATGGGTCAAAATGTCCTTCACAGAGGGTCCAAAGAGAGTGGATCCATCAAATGGAGAATTATTAAAAGATGCTTTGAGAGTTGCGAAAGCCTGCATAGTTGTAACCAAGCATACCACCTTATAGTTATGCTGGTACCAGTCACTCGAGAGGTAGCTTCTACAGCACTGGAAATTAACCTAATTGAGGAATTAGCAAGGAAAATTAGAGTAGAAAGTTTAGGAGACACGTTCTTGAGCTCCTTCTCCAGCAACAACTCTGTAAAGGAAGTGGTGAGTTCATTAACCAAGTGCCTTTTGAGGTGGGTGAAGTGTGCTAAGTAATTAACTGCCATCAGTCCAAAGGTAGCTGAGGCAAACACATGGTTCCCATGCCAGTCAATTGCCCAAGACTCCCTGTTTGGGGATGGACCATGGAGCTGTGCCCCGCCAGCTTCTTGGTGGCAGCAGAAACCATGATGGCATCGACCAGGAGTCCTTTGCTCCAGAAGCGTCAATCCACGGGAGGGCTAAGGAACTTATCTGCTTGTTTAAGTACTGGTTTCACAGTGTCGGGTTCCTTCCAAGCCCTGCTGGAGATAAGATCAACCAACTCTTTGCCAGAGGAGACATCCAAGAAGTAGATGCGCCCATCCCAAAAGCCTTCAGGAACATAGACTCCTCTGAAGATGGGGAATTGAGAGACCATCCACTAACAAAAGCTGCTTTACTTACAGTATTTTTTTTCATTTTAGTGTCCTTCTAAACACTGATGACAAAGTGGAGTATATTCTTTACAGTCTAGCTACAAAAGCTCATTATTTCTCAGCCATTTTTTCTTGCAAAACCATATTTCACAAATGTGATTAATGCTTTATAGTCTACCATCTTATCACTAATTGCATTCTTGCTGGTCTTCATCCTGTTCAGTTCCATCTCCCAACACCAGATTCTAGTTCAAGTCCAAGGTGCTTCCAATTCTCCTACTCAACTTTTGTGCTTTTTTTGCCTCTTAAACATTTTCTTTTGGAACACTGGAAAAGATTTAATTGGCAGAGTCTCTCTATGAGCTTTATGGTCAGAAAAATGAGAAGCACAGTCCTCCTTTACCTGTTCTGCCTTCAAAAATGTCTTTTATCCTCAAGGAAAAAAATATTATGAAGACAGCTGTTATAGCAGCTTGAATCATGCTCTCACAATGCCTCTTGACATTCCCTGATTTGTGGGATAATATTATGTCTCTTCTGCCTGCTGTATAGTGAATAATCATTTTCCACAAACACTCTGCCACAGATACAGGTAGCTGACAGGTGAAATTTCTTCATTCAGTACTATCCAGAGTGCTAATGGCTGCAAACCGATACCAAGCTAGTTGGTGCTACAGAAGACTAACAAGAAAAAATGTTTTGTTTTCTTCCTTTGATAGTCAGCCATATTTGTGGATAACAGAACAGTGCACAAATGCAAAAGGCAGATATTTATTTATTTATATTTCTCTTTGTTGACTACTAAAAGTCAAAGTCGGTAAAACCCATATTCAGTGGAGGCCCAGGGAGAAAAGCTCCACATTTAAGTTACACATGATATACAATTATAATTGTAGGGCAAAAACATCTATATATGAGCTTATTTGCATGAAGTTTAAATATTCTTCGATATTTCTTACATGAATATTAGCATTTGAACACAATAAACAATATAAATTAATATAAATTTGCTAATTATTGAGCAGTGAAATAACATAAAACAACAGCTAATGCATTTATAGCATGATGTTGCGGGGAAAATATCAATCTGCGGTGTTTTTGAGTTTAGTAATTTACAGACAAACAAGTAGCATGTAGCTTAAAAACTGATGAGAGATATGAAAGGAGAATTTTTGGAAATGAGCAGGGAGACAATTGCCAGAAGAGGAATTGTAGTAAGTAGTGGGGTATGAGAGAAGGAAGAAAGGTAAGAGTTTATGAAATAAGTCCAGTATTGGGTGGAGCAACAAAGTACAAAAAGACTGGGAAGCAAAGTGGCTGAAAGACTATGAGAAAAATAATCTGAGCAAAGCTAGCCTGGTGGGGTCTATATTAAATGAACTAAATGACAAAAGAGCGAAAGCTCTTTCATCAACAGTTACGGAACAGCGATTTTTTTCCCAGGGAAAAAATCAGTGCTCCAAAAAAAAAAGGAAAAAAAAAAAGAAAAAAATGTAGAGACAAAATACAGTGATGGCTTCACCCTCACATCCCCCTACTTAAATATATCAACTCCGAGATCGCACCACAGTGAAGGAAACGGCAAAGTCTCAAGAATGGCCCAGCGATTTTTTTTCCCTGGGAAGAAAAAATCTCTGCTCTATAACTTCACTATTTTGTGGTTTTGGCTTTTATGTGTCGATGAGAGCATTCGCTGTTTTGTCATTTTGTTCATTTAATATAGACCCTCCTGGTGAACAGGAAAAACAGAGCCACCTTTTGCAGAGGTCTGAAACTATTTAATTTTTTATCTGTATTAAGTGTGGGAAATTCATTCCAGAGTTTTGACACATAATGAGAGAAGACAGACTCTCCAGCAGTGTTGAAGGTCTTACTGATACATAGCAAAAATGTATTAACAGAGCAAAGGTCTGTAGTGGGTGAATAGTACAGTAGAGTGTTTGGTAATGCTGGACATTTGTCTGGAGAGTACAGCAGAGTAGTGAGCAATGATTAGTTGTGAGTATGTCAACTGGGTTGGGAGTTCAAGCCAGTTTAGGTGTTTTAATGCAAAGTAGTACTGTGTTTTATAGGGCTGGTTGGTTGCAAATGTAGCTATTTTGTAGTAGCAGGAGGCTAGTTTACTTTTATATGTAGTTTTGATATTTGTAAGAATATGGGAAACATATAATAGAGAAAGAAGGATGCATGTTGCTGCATCGGTACTCCTCGCTTCATCTGTTATGCAGTGTTTGTCCCTATAGAGGCAGCTGAGCTTTTGGTGTGTTTTCAAGATGGAATGAAATATGTGGTGATCAAATCTGTGGTTGTCATCTATTATAAGTCTGAGTAGTTTAGTTTGGTTTATGGTTTCTATTTTCGTGTTATTACTTGTGGTAATATGAAATATGTGTTTCTGGTGAAGTTGTTTTGGAGTAAATAGCATATATATATATATATATATATATATATATATATATATATATATATATATGTATACATTTTGTTTTGGAATTAAGCAGCAAGTTAGAATTTTTTAGCTGTATTTCAAAGTCAGTGAAAGATTTTTGAGTGATTTCCTGTAATTGTGTTATGGATGGGTCAGAGCAGATAAGGGCTGAATTGTCAGCAAATTGTATGATAGTGGCAAATGTGCTAGCGGTATGAAATTTATCAAAATATTGAATAGAAGAGGGTTGAGTACTGACCATTGGGAAACACCAACACAGAATTGTTGACATTTTGAAAGGTTTTGTTACCATTTAGTTGCCTGACAATGACTGCATAAATAACTGTGAAACCAGAAGAGGGAGGGATAATGAGACATAGTGTTCCAAGTTCAGAGAGGAGCTTTTGGAGGGACACAGTGCCAAATGCTATGGAAAGGTGAAGAATCAAGGTTGCCCCCATTTCTGTATTGCTTTACTATTTTTCTGAAATTGAGGAGGGCAGTAGAGGTACTGTGTTTGGGCCTGAAACCATGCTGGGTGTTGGACAGGAGGTTGTGTTCAGTTATATGTTTCACAAGCTGAGAGTGAATACATTTGAGGATTTTAGAGGTGGTGATATGATAGCAATAGGTCGCTAGTTTGTTTACTCTGTTGATGTACCTCCTTTGTGAAGGGGTATAATAATGGATTTTTTCTAGATGGATGGGACATAGTTTTCAGTTATTGACCGGTTATTTAGAATGGAGCCATGGAAGGCTAGTGCTTCTGCATCTAGTTTGAGGAATTCAGTGAGAAGGTTATCGACAGCTGAGATTTTTGTTTTTAATTTGGCTAGTAATATTTTTAAGCTTGGTGCTGGGATGGGCTGAAAACTAAAAGAAGAGGAATTGTAGTAAGTACAGATGGAAGTTGGAGGGGGTCAAGTGACGTGTTCACTGATTATTGATAGAACTGACCGGATAAAATGAGTGTTGAAATGAGTGGCAATGGACTCATTTGTTTGAAGTAGGACAGGATAGAGTGGTATGGCCGGTTTGTAATAGTTTATTTAGAGAGGACTGAAAAAGCTTGGGACTGTTTTCATGTTTTTTTTGCAGATTATTGTAGTATATTTTCTTGTCAGATTTAACATGGATCTTAGTACAGTTTTGTGATATCTAAACTTATGTTAGGCATGTTGTGTTTTATTCTTGTACCTTTCTTGCCATGCTTTATCTCTTTGCAGTATGAGCTATTTGGTCTCTTTTGTCAGCCAAGGAGCTGTGTTAGATTTTACCCTTCTTGTCCTAGCTGGTGCTGAATGAATCATTTACTATTTTCGGAAAGTGTAATTGAAGTGAGTAACTGTTTCATATAGGGGCATTACTCTTAATACAGTCTAGTTGCAGTTGGACAGGGATGTAATAAATGTCTTTCCTAAACTTAGTTAAATTTTTTACTTGTCTATTGATTATTTGTTTGGGTGACCCATGTTGCTGTTTGATTACATAGGTTAGGAAGTTGTCATACAGTATCTGTTAAACAGAGTATTTTATATTATGGGGTTTGTTTGTCACTATCCAGTCCAATGTTGGACTGCCTGTTAGTGTTTTTGTTGATTCTGGTGGTGGATCGTATTAGATGGGTGAAGCCAAACAGATTAATAGAGTCCTTTGGGCTGCTGCTGTTTATGGATTGCCAGTCTGCATTTAGTCACCTAAGATGAAGGTTTCCTGGGGGATGTTTTTTAAATAAGAAACATCTTTGTTAAGTTATCACTTATGACATAGACAACCTTACATTTATATAAATGAAAACAAACCATATTTGCATAATCTCAGTTGCAAGCATACATCACAAACCATATTGACAATTTTATTTGCAAACATTATACAGCACTTATAGTCTACCCTACCCAATAATTGCCAGTCAGACATTACATAGCTCATTCAAATCCTGTCTTCTTCCAAACCTCATTCCTCCCCTGTATGCATTGTTCCCACAATTCCCATTTTTCCTGTGTAATTTGCTCCTACCGTTTTCTAAAGATGCCAATACCAGTCCAGTTGTTTTATATCTGTTACTATACTCGTTACTTCTAGTACAGTTGGTTTAGACTTTGATTTCCATTTTCTAGTAATTACTTATTTGTCAGCCGCCATAATTAGACTCTGCAAGGCCTTACCACGTCTAGGCAATTCCGATTCTGTATCATAGCTCAGAAAAATCATTTGCCTAGCTACACCGATTTGCTCACCCAGTATCTCTGACAGAGTAGTCTGCAAGGAATCTTTAAAGTCTGCCAACTCATTATACTCCCAGAAAATAAGTTCCCAATTACCTCTTTCTTCCCTGTCATACCTCCAATATTAGTTGCCTACCTGAGGAAAAATTCTCTACAGTCTACTTGGGGTATAAAAATATCTATGTATACATTTCCAAGCAAAAATCTTAAATCTTCTGGATTTTGTTGCATATTTGGAAGACATACTTAAATCCTCCTATTGTTTCTTTGTGAATTGAGTATCCAGTCTCTTACCAATCCATTCTAATCTCCTCAAATTGATTTTTATAATTGTCATGCAATATGTTATATGCTGTACTAATTATTCATTTTTTAATTGCAGCTTCTGTTTCAGATTCTACTAAAAACTCTACCAGTGCTGGTCTTTCTTTTAGGACAACTCTATTTATTTCTCTTTGCCTATATTCTGATATCAATCTTTGATAGGGAAGGCAATCTCTAACACGCTGTCCAAATAAATTATTGGAGTCTTCCCTCTCCAGTTATTTGCTCCCAATACCTTGGTTTCTTTGCCAGTTTTCTTCAATAAATTCATCCCCTTCTTGCCTATTGTCTATAACTGCAGTCATCCCTATCAGCAGAATCTCCTTTCTCCAGTCCCATGTTGGCTTAGTTCTTAGAATACTTTTTGCTACTTTATGGATAATATTCTGTAGGATTACTGTTATTTATTATTCTCATTAAAGTCCTGCATTCAAAATCCCAGTCTCTCTTTGTTTCTTGAGCTTTCCCAGTTACATCATCATCCCTCTCCACTTTGAATTACAGTTTTTTGCTAGTGCTATGTATAGGAGCCTTAACTGTGTAGCTCTGAAATATCCATTCAAATTGAGCAATCCCAATCTGCCCAGTTCTACTGGAAGCATCAGCTTATCCCAACTGACTCTTGCCATTTTCCCCTCCCAGATAAAGTCCTATTAACTGCTATCCACAACTTCTCCTTTGGTTGATAAAAATATGCCTGACCTATGTATAAAACTAACAGGACTAAAAACATTTTAACTTCTTGTATCTTACAATCTATATCCATTTAACAAAGCTTTCATTTTCTCAGCTTTTATATTATCTTTTGTTTAGTCTCTTGCCACACATGCTTAGCTGCCAGACCAGAATCATTTTAACCCATACTCCTACATACTTAATTTTATCATGTCCCCAAAAATATGGATATTGCTGAGCCAATTAGTGTGTAGGTACGTAATTTACCACTATTGCCTTTGTTTTAGCTTCATTCATTTTGTATCCCGAAAGGATTTGAAACTGTCTCAAAATGTTCCACAATACAGTAATGTCTCTTTCTGGTTTTGTCAGGTATAAAATAATCCAAAACAGAAGACAAACTGATAAAAAACATATACAAGGCCACACAGATTCTGACAAATCCAACCAAATATCTTGAAATATAATATTAGTGCTTTTATTTTATTTTATAATAAAACTTCTTCAGGTCTGATATTTCCTCACACAATATTAACCAAATATTTACAACACTACAGTTGTTTTCTTCTCTTTACTTTGTGAGCATCATTCCCTTATCTCTGCTTTTCTAACAAAAATCCAATTTCATGTGCATTGCTCTTGATCTCTGTTTCACTGTGTAATGCACTTCCTTACAACTGGAGACCAGCTTTAATTCAGAGACAGAAAGTGCAGAAATTCCTATCAATGTTAGGAGTGTTGCTTTCCTAAGTCACTCAATGTACTCCAGGACTTTTTTGTAAGTCTCTTTTTCCCTGACACACCTACATCAAAGAGGAGAGAATGTGAAACACTGATTGTTTCTGCAGGCAGACTAATCATTCACACTTGCAAGCCCTCAGCAGGTAAACAGTTTTCAATGATGCTTCTTTCATTGCTACGGCATGTGTAAAAATCCTTAGTACAGACTTTGGAATTCATGGATGCTAATGAGTTCACACCTCATTTGCATATTCACAGTGCTAACAGGGCTGAATATATGCCATGTAAAGGTAATCGTAGGTAAGGAAGTTGTATCTTAGTAGATAACCCCTCATTTTAACTTCCACTTGTTTGTCATGTGTACATGGATTAACACAGTAGTTTGCCACTACTTTTACAACTTTATCCATGATTTTATTGATCACTCTTTTTGCATTTTACAACCTTAATTTTTGGCCAAACAATTTAGTTGCTTTAGTATTGCTATCAAAAAACAGTTGCCTCCCTACCTTTGTACTATATTCATTCACATTCTGTAATATACTAACTTTAACAGTTGCTGCTTTATACTACTTTTCTGACAGCTCTGATTCATTAATTTTTTTCTTCAATTCCTTCATTTTTTTTATACCTTCTACATACCATCAAGATCTAATGCAGCTTCTGAAGGTTCTAAACCATCTCAAAAACAGTCTACAAAATCTCTAATCTTCTAACATCTGAGGGCAGAAAAAAAACATTGCCTTAATGTGCTCATCACCAGGTTATAATATGCCTTACCAATATTAGTTAATAAGTCTGCTCATAACAGACCTATACTCCAGAAAAGTGAAAACAAATACTAATGTATACACAGCTATCCCATAATCAACGATATTTCTGCACTTATATTCACAAAGCTAACTGGCTGTTACCAAAAAGTTTACTTTCCTTCATTGCTCCTCTACATTTGGGATGATACATGAATCCTATTCTCCCTCCTCCTGCTTAGATCTTCTCTTTCTATCTATTCATGATTACTCAGTCTAAAGTCAAGAGACATTGCAACTTTTTTTATAACCTCATTTCATCTATCAATATGCAAAAAACAATAGCTTATAAGCAAATACATTGTGTCTAGATCTACACAACAAGTGGATTACGTAAAGAGATACCTCACTAAAAGGATACAAGACCTAAAGAACATGTCTTACAAGGACCATTACTGATGAACTGTTTTCATGAATTCCAGTAGTTAATATTAAAGAAAGTTGCACAGATTTTGAAGAGGAAAACTTTCTTGCTTATAGAGGGTATGAGGACCCAAGCAGTGAGGCTATATTCAGATACATGATGGCAGACTGCTTTGTGAATATATCCACATTGTCTTTCACAACAAACAGGGGTGTCATATACAGAGCCAGTTGTGTTGCCAAGCTGTTATATGATCTACTGCAATTCTGAATTCACCTACATAATGGCCTCTTAATTTACAAATGGTTAACTACTCCCTTTGTCACTGCCCTGTAACAGGAATACTGGGACTTATAAGGCAAAACATTTTAGAATCACATGTACAAAACACATTTTACCATTTAGTAATTAATTTATGGCACTTACTACTACAGTGAAATTCCCTTTCATGTTATTTTTGAAAGGAACAGCTTTTATACTGCAGTACGTTTACTAAAAAAGTGGTTTCAAAGTTTTTAATATCTTAAGCATGAAAGACATCTGGACTCTTGTTCAGAAGGCACATGTAAGAGTCATGTGACCTCACTGCAAGGTGTTGTGAATTCTCATAGGCTTCCGAGAGGTGATAGCAACAGTTTCATCATTATATTTCAAAACGTGTACAATATATAAAGCTTTTTAAACTAAACCATGCTATTTCTGAAAAAAATATGCAATATATAGAGCTTTTCAAAATCAACCATAACTGCGGTGTTGGTGCTGTGGTAGCGTTGTCGCCTCACAGTAAGACATTGTCCTGTTCAATTCTCAGCTAGAGCATCTTCTGTGTGGAGACATGCGCGAATGGGCGTACCTTCGTTGAAGGTTGTGCGTCAGGGCCGGCAACTCGGCACGTAAAAATCTACTGCCAATCAATAGCGGACTGGAGTTCCGCTGTGGCGACCCCTAACCGGGAAAAGCCGAAAGACACAACAACCATATTGTTTCTGAATTTCTGTTGCTCCTTGCAAAAGGAGGTAAGGTCTAAGGGTAGATACAGGTAAGGCTTAAATGGCCACTTTGCCCAGTTACCTTGTATAGTATATTATTCTGTGATTTCTCTGGTGCACTTTTTTCAAAATAATTTGTCTACTTATGTATTAGTTAACCAAATAAGCAAAATTATACATCCTTACCCTTTGCAGTGATGTAATAGGCCACAATGAAAATAACAAATGAAATACATGGATATATGCAAAACAAGAAAACCACACAATACAAAAACATGAGCAGCAGGGGTAGCAAAGAATTTACAACAGATCTTCCATTGCTTTTCATTACTACCTGGAACAACTACAATAGTAAAAAAACATGGCATGTTTTTAGCAATCCCATCTCATAAAAATACGTGACACAATCACTTTGTTTTCCATGTTACAATTACATAAATGCTATTATGTATCATAATGTCTAACTATCATTGCTGCTCTGTGATGCATGCTGTATTTTGAATGTCATAACTTTAATCCTCTGTGTTCACAGACTAGGGGGAAGGGGTTGAACCATCATTGTTTTGTTTGTTATATGCGAGATGGCTCCTGTCTGCTTATGATATCATTCAATGATGCTTTTCAGATCAACATTCTTTTATTATAACTATGCAATGACTGGCTTTCATATACATTCTATATGGTGAGTAACTTATTGGGGTGTGGTCTTAAATACTAAATTTCTTTGAGAGGTAAGTACTATTTGCCATACAAGTCAGGCAAAGATATCTGCTTTAATCACTTTAGGATTTCTCTGTGTGAAGTCAAAGAAGTTTTCAAGGTACACAAGCTCAGAAATTTCAAATGAGGGAAAATGTTTACCAGAAAAACAGAATGTGTCTGCCACAATGATTAACTACCACATAGCACATAGACAGAAATCTCTTTTCTATAAGAGACATCTGAATTATGCACTAAGGCAGTGAAAACAATTAAGAGTACTTGTGTGGCTGCAGCAACAGTTTGCATCTGTACATGTAAGAAAAATTAACATTTTTGTTCTATGCCTGAGATGCAAGGAATAATAGCCTGGCAATCTTGGAAGCATTACTGTAATACATTCCTGTTGACAATTATCAGACTCACGTGTTGGCTTTCATTTAAAATGGCAGTGTCACAGTTTTCAAAGGGAATATCTTGCTTAACTACACAAATAGAGAAATACTAGACTAACTGTCCTTGTGAATCATTTTAAGCCTTGCCAATTCCCCTCAAAGGTGAGAATCAAATCCTGCACCTTGTGTCAGTGAAATAAACACCTTAACCATTATACCATTTTGCCCTATGTTTATTGCTTGCTGCTAAAATACATTTTATGATACTTATCAACATGATCTGGCAGTGAATGAATTTTGTGCATTGTCAATGTATGCTATGTAGGGAAGTAAACAGGATATCAGAATATTTTATTTATGTATGTGATTATTTATTTATTTTTGGCAAATTTTTGGCTCAGCACAGGTGGTAACCCAGATACATAAGCAAAACACAAAGGTACAAATGCACAGTAAATTTAAAAATTGTGAGAGTAGAATTAGCATTATAACAAATAGTTAGAGAACAATTAATGTTTTTTTCCATATCACAAGGTATGCTACATACAATTGCAAATAAAAACACACATATGACACAGTAAGGTAGTTTAAAATTGATGTAAAAAAGTGGTGAGTGTAAAAGACACAATTTTGTCATAATGGCTTAAACCATCACCTCAGTAAAAACTGTAAAAGTTCGATTTTGTGGGCTAAACAGAATGGCTAGTATTCCCTGCTGTCAAGCTGGCTAGTGCAGAAGGTACAGTTATAAGCGAGTATACTTATAGAAGATCTTCCAGAAATGGTCAGTTTAATAGTAAATTACATTTGGTTTTATCCCACCTATCTTTTCTTCATCCTGGTTAGATTTTTTTCAGCATTTTACTTTATCTTATCTTGAGAAAGCATTCTTTAGCACATTCTTAGGTACCCAAGGTAGTACAAAATATGTAAATAACATCCTGTATACAGTAACTAAGGACAGTTATTCAGACAAATGGCGGGAGGGTAGAAAAGTTATTACAGTGACCACTTGTTTAAGATCTAATGCGATAAGTATAATTACTCACACTGTACTACCCTGTAAAGAGGAGATCACCACTGAAGTAAATCATAACATTTGAATAGATTCCCACTCCTGTACTATTATTCCCAAGTGAGGGGGGCTACTACAGGATCCCCTGTAGCATACCCAAGCCAAGACTTGTCCATCTCCTAGACTGTGCATCCAACTTATTTATTTTGTTTACTGACATTTGTTTACTGGGGAAAGCCCAACTGGGTCACATGAGCCCACTTTCAGCAGAGGCCCATGGAGAAAAGCTCTTCTTAACAGAGCAAAAAAAAAAAAATTCAAACACATTACATAAGAAACCAGCAAAAACTATACATTTAAAATAAACAATATTGTAAGGCACAGAGATATATAAAAATATATTACAAAGACAATAATGAGAAAAAGCAAAGTAAAACACTATATGCAGTTCTGGAAAGCATCCTTTTAGCAATACACAGTAGTAATAAGTAAAAGGCATGGGTTTAATTCAATAGTAAATATAAAGAGGGAAGAGATTAGGATATATTAGTATAAATGGGAAGGAGGTGATAGGAAAAGATTATATAAAGTGGTAGAAATGGTAGGACAGCCAGGTGGAGGTGAGGAAGTGGAGTTGGACAGAGAATCTGTACTGATAGGGGTGGAGAAAAGTAGACAGATTTATGTTCATCTGGAAATATAGCATGAGCATAGCTAAGAGTTTGCTGGGTGGTCTTTCAGAAGATGCTGGAAGGAAAGATAGTAAGTTACAGTTCTAATAGCCTGTGGAATAGAATTCCATTTTTTGGCAAAACAGTATTAGTAAAGGCTATTTCCAATTGCTTTTTGTTGTTTATATATGGTGAGAAGCTGTTTACCAGTAGAACAAAGGGGGTCTGTTAAGGTGATAGTAAGGAAGAATACAGCTCAGTGCAGGACAGGCATGGAGTTTATAAATGATGTTGTGGGCAGTAGCTACTTGTACGAAGTCCAGGTAGTGGGGTAGTTCAAGCCAGTTCAAACTTTTAAGGGCCTTGCTGTGATGTGTATAGTATTGTTTACTGTCAGCAAATTTAGCAACTTTATTGTAGCATATTTCAAGTTTAGTTTTAACAGATACCTACAAGCCAGTAACAACAGAAGCAACATATAAGGTGAAGGAAGGAAGGAAGGAAGTGGTTGCTAGGGTGGTTTTAGCAGAGTTAATATGAAAATATAATAAAAAACACAGAATCACCAGCACTTCACCAGAGTATCTTCTTTATTATTTGGTTAACGATCTGGTACTTTGGCCTTTCGCCTTCATGGATCTCAGAACATTCACTTTTTAACTGGTTTATATACTTATTCATCCTAATTAACACAAACAGCTTGCATTCAGTCATTAATTCATATTACACATTTAAAGTGACACAGTACATATCACATACATTAAATTCACTATTTCATCAATAATTTCACTACAAAAAATATATAAATATATATCATCATATATACATACCATCATGCTTAACAATGAAGTGTTGGGCAACAGGACTAACTTCATTCCGATTACTTATGTCTTTTAAATGTTCCAGTACCCAGATTCTAACCATACGTTTAGTTTGTCCTATGTACCATATATTAATAGCTCTCTTTCTGGTACCTTTTCATGTGGCCACTGTAGAATATGTGACAGGGTTTAGAATTTGAGTATCATTAATGGTATAGTATTTATTCCTAGATTTTATTTTAACTGCAGATCGATAGGGGTAGTATATATTCTGGGGTGTTCTTGTGATAATGTATGGTACATAGGACAAACATGATGGTTCCCCTAATAGTTTAAAATTTTGTGTACTTGGTAAGCCATATCTAACTAGAGGGAGGGATTACAAGAATAAATTACTTGAACAAGAAACTAGAATAATATTAAAGTTCAAAACTTTAAAGCCCTTTGGTTTAAATCAGGAACTGGGTATTTAAGAATTGCAATATCCAACATTTAATAACAATATATAATTAATAAATTTAAGATTTATTTATATTTAGTTTTATATATACATATATATTTATATATTTTTTGTAATGAAATTATTGATGAAATAGTGAATTTAATGTATGTGATATGTACTGTGTCACTTTAAATGTGTAATATGAATTAATGACTGAATGCAAGCTGTTTGTGTTAGGATGAATAAGTATATAAACCAGTTAAAAAGTGAATGTTCTGAGATCCATGAAGGCGAAAGGCCGAAGTACCAGATCATTGACCGAATAATAAAGAAGATACTCTGGTGAAGTGCTGGTGATTCTGTGTTTTTTATTTAATCATTTGCCTGCTGGTGTTTTTTGAGTTAATATGAAAATATGTCCATAAAGCATGCCAAGTTTCGGGTAAGTTTTTTTACATATTATTTTGAATGTGGAGTTCAAATCTGAGGTTGTCATCAATTGTCACTCCAGGCAGTTTTGTACGGGATACAATTTCTCTCTCTGTATTTTTAAGTGAGATCATCTTGAATCTGGATTTGTTCTTCGGGTTTGCTTTGGGGAGGAATAAGAGTAGTTTTTTTTTTTTTTGGGGGGGGTTAAAGTAATAATTGGGGATTGTGCAGCCTGTTTTCAACAAAAGTAAAGGATTATTGTGTGATTTCAAGAATATGCTCCAGAGTGTCAGATGAGCATATTAGTGTTGAATCATCAGCATACTGTATAAGTGATGCTTGCCTAGAAGAGGTACAGAGGTCATTAATGAAAATGTTAGAGAAGTAGACCAAGACAGCTTTGGGATACAACAGTGGTAATGAGGAGGTAAGGATAGAAAGCATGTTTCTATGTAACAGTTTGCAGTCTGTCAGACAGGTAGCTTTTAAACCATTGAAGTGAAAGAGGGGATAGGCTGAGGTGGTAAAGCTAATGAAGGGGGTTGCTATGTGAGAAAGTATCAAAGGATACTATGATCAGGGCAGAATCCACGTTGGGTACTAGTTAAGAGCTGTTCTGAGAGGAGATGGTGAAGAAGTTGATTACGGAATCATTTTTCTAGGATTTAGTGAAGAAGTTGATTGTGGATACTTTTTTCTAAGATTTTTAAGAGACAGAAGGTGGTACAGCTGTTGAAGGAGTTTGCTATGTGAGAAAGAATCAAAGGCTTTGGACAGATACAGAAATATGGAACAGATAAGTTTGCCAGAGTCCCTTTCCTTGTTTATATTATCTAAAAAGGATAATAGTGCAGTAGTTGTACTATGGTTAGGACGGAGTCCATGTAGGGTACTAGTTAAGAAGTTGATTGTAGATACATTTTTCTAGGATTTTTGACAGAGGGGAGAGAATTTCGGGTCTATAACATGTTGCTGAACTCTTAAAAGTTCGAACATCATATGGTCAACACCAAATGATCGAACTTTTAAAAGTTTGAACATTTTAATAGAGATCTCTGTACAGTATAGAATGGGAAGATTTCCCTTTTCTGCACTGTAGTGCAATCACAGAGTTGGTATATTTAAAGAGCAGGGGGTGTGGGGGGTGCAGGGGGCTTTCCCCCCTGCTTAAATCGTTCAGGTAGGTTTCTTCTTTGTTTTTTGTTTTTTTATTACATTTTCGAACTTTTAAAAGTTTGATCATATGATGCCGACCATATGACATTCAAACTTTTAAAAGTTCAATTATGTAATATAGATGTGAGAATTTCAATGGGACAAAAGTTACAAACTTCTGTAGAGTTTCCTCCCTTGCGCAGTGGGATGACATATGATCTTTTCCAAATACCTAGGAAATAAGATTCCTGTATCTCTCTATCTATTCATTAAGGTAGCTACTGGGTAAGATATGGCTTCCACTGCCATCCTGACATATTCATGTGGGAGGCTGTCAGCAGTTGTGGAGCAAGGTTTAAGTTTAAATGGCAGTTTTTTTATAGTAGATATTGTTACAGGTTTTAAGGTAAAGTTGTTGGTATTTGTGGCTAAGGATTGTTTGGGTTCATATTTTTCAGACGTTACTGTAGTAATGGATGGGGCAGCTGGTAATACGTTATGGGTTTGTGTAGGGGAGGGAGAAATGCTGTTGGTGAGGGCAGTAATGCTCTCTATAAAGCCTTTATAACATGTAGTTGCTATTTGGAGGGGGGTGCAGGTTTGAGAGAGATACAGATCTCTACTGAGCCAGGACTGAGTAGTGTTTGAAAAGAGGACCAGAATGTTTTTTGGATAATTTTTATTATTAAGTTGCAGTTGGTCATAGTATTGTTTTTTATCTTTGTATGTTTGTTTTTTAGCTTGATTACAAACTCCCCTGTATCTCTGAAAGTTTTGATTTAGCCACTCCCTCCAAGCCTTGTCTCTGCTATGCATAATGATTTTGGTGAGGGTGGATAGCCAAGGGGAGTAATTTTTTCTCTTTTTATACGTAGACGGACAAGGTTGCTTAGGATGTTTAAAAAAGGTATTTAAGTTGTAACTAGGTCAACTAATGGGAGAGTTTTTAGTACAGGCCAGTTGAAGGATCTTAGGATATTGCTAAATAAATCTTTGTTAAATTTTGTGAGATTCCTGGTTGGTTTAAGTTGGTGGGAATTGGGTGACAAGTCTGTGTGTGTATGAAGGGAGATTGGCACTTAGAGTATTAGGTTAGGTTCCATTGAAAGTATATTTACTGTGGTCTGAGACTAAAATCCAATCAAGAATTGTGTCCTTGCTGCTTTTGTTGTATCTAGTAGATGTTGCTATTGTTCAGTCAGACCAAACAAATTTATGCAGGATGACACTGATAGGCTAAATTATGCAGATGGCTGCATTTAGTGATGGTGTGGGTTCTAGGCCATGTTGCACTGAAACATTTCAGAAATGTGCTACTAACTTTACTTTTGCTCTTGCAGAGTGGGCTCTTATTGTGCCTTGTAGAGGCTTACTATATTTGGCAAGCAATAAGACACAAATTTAGTGTCCTGCCTGCTTTCTTTTTTATGTCCTTATTAACCATGTAAGTGCACCTGCCCAACACAGATCCTTTTAGCCATGAGTAAGACCACAAGAGAACAAGAAAATGTAGTGAAACCAGTAAACCAGCTTGTTTTTGTGAGATGGGAATAATTTGAATACCTTCATAAATCCAGAAAAACAAGAGAAGAACATCTAGATTGGGGATGAACTTCAGAACCTGTAGTTGTGAAGCTGAAATATTAACAACTGAAACAATGTTGCTTACTAACCTGTTGGACTTCCTTTCCTTTCTTATGTGAAGCAGAAGGTTGATCTGTCTTTCTGATTATTTGGTTCTTGTAGAATATTAACTAAACTATGTGAATTTATCCAGAAAACATAAATGATATTCCCCATAATTTTTAGTACTCTCTGTAAGAACTGCTCCAAAGATATCAATTCCAAAGTTTATTACTAGGCTAACTGCCCTTGTGGGCCATTTTAAGCCTAGCTAATCACTCCATGTGAGAATCAAACCCTGCACCTTGTGTCTGTAAGGTAAACACCTTAACCATTAGGCTAACCTCCTACCCCTAGTTGAACGGACTGATTAACTGGTGACTGCTAATGTGAATTTCTGCAAGAAAGTCCAGTATTTAGTTCAATCCATCCAGCCTCAACCCCTTTTCCCATTTTTGCATATGGGATCGGGGTGTCACTTCAACAGCAACAATCATCTCGAGCTAGCCCTGCTGCAGTAGTTCATCTGTACTACTCATTCCAAAAGCACTTGCACCTACAGCCAATTTAGAGTGTCCAATCCACCTATGTCAGTATGAAAAATCAAATCAAATCAGTGCTTGGAACTCTAATATTCCCCTGCCAATTTTAACAGACACTAGAAAAGTACATTCCAGAAAAGGCAGTTTAACTCTACAGATTATCCGTGATCAGAAGAAGGTAAGATCAGTTTTTCCAGTAAAAAGTTCAAATCCTGTGAGGTGAATATATCTTTTTTGAGGTCTTAGATATAAACCTCCTTTAAGAAAAACTTTTATAGCTGTAGTATGTGCTATATCCAGTGAAGAAGCTGAGAAACAAGCAGATCATAAAAACAAACTGCATCACTCATTCTTTAAAGCTGTACTTAAAACCCAAACCAAATGTAAGAAAAGGTCGCACAGACAAAACATTCAGTACAAAATGCAAGGAAAAACCCAGCCAATGTATTTATCACAGTGCAATACCTTACACGTTCTGTAGTGGATGTTCATAGGATATATGCGACTAGCCCCTTAAGGATATGCAGTGCTTCAGCTACGTGACTTCTAAATGTCCATGATTTTTAGTGTCTTCCGGTTAGCTAGAGAAGATGTTCTAGTCACGTAGACATGTCCAACCTGCGGCCCGCGGGCCGCATGCGGCCCTCAGAGCTCTTTCATGCGGCCCTCAACCTCTAACTGCAACATCGATGTACGCATGCCCCAAAACACTTTTTTGTTTTGTGTTTTTCGCTCCCATGACCTGTAACACTAATGTCAGTGTGCACATGTGCCAAAGCACCCTTCTAGTTTTGTTTTTGAGCCAAGAAAGGTTCAGTGTGTTTACGCCATTATTTTGCGCCAAACAATCAGTGTGTGTGTGTGTGTGTGTGTGTGTGTGTGTGTGTGTGTGTGTGTGTGTGTGTTCTTGCTGAAGAGGGACTCATGTATGGATTTGCCGTTGTTGCCTTTGAAAGGGACAGCAATTACCTGTGTTAATAGGTAAGTACGGAGTGAGTGAGTGCATGCATGAAAGCAGAATTGTGTGCGTGAAAGTAGAAGATGAGTGTGTGTGTGTGTGTGTGTGTGTGTGTGTGCGCGTGTGTGTGTGTGTGTGTGTGTGTGTGTGTGTGTGTATGTGTGTGTGTGTGCATGAGAGAGAGAGAGAGATGCACGCACAAAGAGGCTAACAATGATCAGTGTACCTACTGAACACAAACAAGTTAGCTCACAAATATATCATACATTAAGAGTACACTTTCATTAAATTGAGGCTTTCCTGACAGGGAGAGTGTTGTATTGAACATGAACTCATACCGCTTAACTGTATGGATTTTCAAAGAATGTCTGGATGTTTGCCTCATCTTCCAATTTGTGTGTTTTGCTTAGGAAATAAAAGTAGTCATCCAAGGTAATGCAGTTCCAGGGAGTAAGAATGAGACAGCAGCCTAGCGTTAATGGGTCAGTAGTGGACTGACTATGTGGGACTGTAGCATATAAAGTTGTATTGTTTTTTCAGGCAAACAAAAAAGCACCTAGTACTGCTTTTTCATTGGTGGGTTCTAAGCAGTGGTAGATTGGACAACAGTAAGCTTAGCTTTGGCGGATCATCAATACTGGCACATCAAGTGGGCACAATGTGAATTTTTAAATGTTGGGGATTTTAGTGGTTATGTGTGTGCTTATGTGCTGGGAGTGCTGCAACAGTAGATGATTATTAAAGACAAAGACTTACGGACTGTGGAGAATATGTTTCTTTGTTTCTAAACCTAATACTTGGGTACGCATGCCAGAAGTAGATTTTTTAAGACATAGCTTCTTGCCATTTACAGTGGATGGATATTTACATTTAATGGACAATGTATTAGCGTGGGCCTGTGGGGTTCTGAAGGATGCCAAGTCTACCACTGCCAATGTCTTGTAAAGTGACCTGGAAATGGATATTGGGATGTTACTGAAAAAATATAGTAAGTGGGCTTAGAAATATAGTTTAATTAAACAAAGTGTACTTTCAATTTACAGGCCATAATTTAATTTATTTCAGGTAGTCCAGATACTGGTAGATTGTATACCATTAGACTTAAGCTGTCATTCTGGGGAAACAAGCAGCCCTAGTTTCAGTGAAAGCTCTGTGGTTGCTTGCAGGGAGGAAGCTGCAGGATGTTGATGCAATCTGTTTTATGTATTATTTTTAATGCATTTGTCATTTCAAAGCATGGTTTTCTTTGATGCAAAAGAAGGCAGGACTGAATGAGCCATATAATGTTTAACTGACAATGATGGGATAGAAAGATTATAAATGATGTATAATGTTTGCAGCTACAGTTGTTTCAATGGTGTCTGTCATGCATAACTATTTTTGGGCCTGTGTCCCAGTTTTATTTTTCGCTTTGTCCAGATTTCTTGCTCTAAGGTTGAGAGGTATAGTTCCATACTAAATCAGAAGTTGTATTTACCTTGGAAGACGTTTCAGCATAATTATGAAAAACAGAGCCTTTTTAATATCTCTGCTTATTTCCAATATAAACTGCCATGCAACCTTGCAAATAACCTTCTTATTAAGCTATTTTACTTCTTTTGGACTTGACAGGTATGATTCATCTGTTCGGACATAAGCATAGAGTGCTAATGTGACTTTGATTTCTTGCAGCAGTCTGTGGTTTACATAATCACAATAACTTTTCTGTGTTTCTGGGTGTGTAATCAATTTAACAGCTTTAAAGATGTTTTCCAAAAATAAATAAATAATCCTTTCTACACTTTGAGCTATTGACAAAGTCTGGGAATTTGTTTTTTTCAAAAGCGAAGGTCAGCATTACAGCTTGGTAAACTGTCAGTCTGTGAGTAACTTCTGCACAAATTAAAATGTCTGAATGTCAAATGGCTTTAGATTGGAGAGAAGTTTATTTTTATTTATTTTGTTTTATTTTACATTTGTTTACCGGGAAAGTCTGTCTGGGCACAGGTCCATTTTCAGCGGAGGCCCCGGGGAGAAAAGCTCCAAAAATAACACAAAACAATATAATACATGAGAGAGAGAGACAGCAAATTATGGACTGTAGTACTCATACAATATGGCAGAGATTACATCTCATAACAGTGAGAATCATTGTGGTACAGAATAAACTTAAAAACATTTTTTTTTACAGTTATAATTACAGCAAGGCAAATATCAATGAGTGAAGTTTTTAGGAGAAAGCTGTTTGTACATAGCTGAAGCTCTGAAACAATATTTTGGTATGGATTAACCTTGAGATTGACACAAGTTATATGTTTACACCAGTATGTAGCATTATAGTTTATGGTTTTCTTATTGATTTACTTTTTGCCAAGCAGTTGTTTGTTGATTTATTGATGGTCCTTTTGGTGGTGGGAAATGACATGGATGAATCCATCTCTGCTATGATTTTTTTTTCAGATATTTTGACTTCCAGACAATTTCATTCAGTGAGTGGGTGTCATGTGATTACTGAGGTTACCTATTTTACAAGTAGGGTTTTTTTTGTGTGTGTGTGTGTGTGTGTGTGTGTGTGTGTGTGTGTGTGTGTGTGTGTGTGTGTAAGAGAGAGATATTTAATATGTATACTGAATATAATTTTGCAAATGGAATTCTTAGTTAAACATGCCCCTCTTCTTGGGCAACTAGACTTGAGTAACCAATATTAGATCTTAACCATCCAGCTGGGAAAGGTTAGTATGTGGATTTTCCATCTGGTTTGATGAAGGCTATGCTACTTACCCAAGGACTACATTTATGGCTATCCATCCAGCCATCGTGTTGCTGAACTACATTGTTTGATAATGACAGGACCTTTTTACAGAAGTTGAAGGTTTTTGTGTCAAGAACCTGTCCATAAAAAGTGGCTTGTTTATGTTGCAGTGAAGGCTGTGGTCTTTGTAGTGAGCGTTTTAAGTATAACCAGTATTTCTGAGGAAGAGGAAGTCTCTTAAGGCAGGATCTTTCTTAGCCTGGAAAGCAAGCCAGTGATGACATTTATAGGGGCCAGTGAGAGACAGAGGAAAGCAAGAGGCTTTTTAGTCTGTTAAGATAACTAAGTGAACTTAGTCCTTTGACCTTTTTTGTCAGAAATGGTTGCAGTCTTTCTTTTGGCAGGGTGTTTTGCTGAGGCACATGTCAAAAGGGGCATTGCACTCAATAATTGCTCTTGTAAAGGAAGAATACAGGAATGTTATGACCTCCTTGTCCCTGGATGAGATACCCTTACTAATGAATTGGGCCATGTAAAAAGCTTTCCTTATAACGGAGACAACCTGGTGGTCAAAAGTCAGGTTTCTATCAACCTGGGTGCCCAAGTACCATATGACTTATTGCATGCTTACAACATTGTTATTAATGTGATAATTTGTGGGGACATCACTGTCCTCAAAGGGGATGATGATACATTTTTGGCATTTAGCTTGAGGCCATATTTCTGGCACCAGTTATTTGTTTGGGTGAGACCAGCTTATTCAGAATTGTTTTATTAAGTCAGTAATGTGAATTCTTTACTTTATTGCAAATTTGTTGGGTTAATTTTGTGGATTATAGTATTGTAGGATTGCTGATGTTGACATTTTACGTAGTTGGACTGCTGGAATGGTTTTCCCAGTGAGAAATGCTAGTGCTGTAGTAAGTATCTGTTTATTTGTAAAATATATATAATATATAATATATATATATATATATATATATATATATATATATATATATATATATATTAACTAAGATGTTAGAGTTAACTGATAGATTAGAGAATTAGAATGAGAATTAGAATTTTAAGGCAAATATTAGGCATTTATTACATTTATTCATTGTTCAAATGCACCTACAGTACAGCCAGGAGGTCGACTGTGGTCTTCCGGAGCAACAAAAGAGTTAACTGTATGATATATTTTATATGCGGCCCCAGGACCATTTCTGTTCACTCAATGCGGCCCCAGCAAGACAAAAGGTTGGACACCCTAGTGGCAGGTTTTGTAGCATCCTTTAATACCTGCTGCACGTCTTTTAAGAAAAGTGCCTTATAGAATCAAAATTCTATCATCCAAGCAGTTAAGTGAAGATTCTACAGGTTGGGATGGATCAGTCATCCCTTGTCCTGTAAGAATATCCATTCTATGGGAAAGAGCATGGTAAATGCGTTTGGCCATTTTCATGAGAAGGGAGAATTACAGCTATCTATGCCAAAAAGGAGCTACAATGTCCTTTTGGTCCTTAAACAGAACTTTGGTTATCAGAAGAAAGTGGGGAGGGGAGGCACAGTGGAACATTCCTATCTATGAGAAGGAAAAGGCATCTGTCATCCAGGATTTCCTGCAAGGTGTCCTGGAGCAGAATCTGTTTAACTGTCTGCTGTGAACAGAGGTAAACATCTATCTTGGGAGTTCACCACACGTGGTTAATTTCTTGGATGACCCCAGGGTGTAACTTCCACTTGCAGAGGTCTGTCCTGGATCTACTCAAGTTGTCAGAAACTGTGTTCATCTCCAACAGAATGTATGTAGCCTGAAGGGATAAACTGTACTGAATTGTGATTTCCTAGGCTATCATGGCTAGTCTGCACAGAGGGGTGGTCCTCATCTGTCCTTGTTTGCTTATGTACCATAAAACAGACCAAAAATGGCAATGTATAGAGCATCCAAGCAAGGGCGCCCGCAGGCAGGTGCAAGGGGGTGCACTTGAACCCCCCTGGAACCGGCTGGCCGAGAAATTAATTTAAATAAAAAAAGTTTTTTTTTAAAGGGCGTTCCTCTTTAAGAACACCCTTTGCATCCCGTCCTGTTTTCGTCTTCTGTGTCTGTGCGCGACTGATGGTTTACGTCCTTTTCTTTTGCGCCTACTGGAAATTTGAATTCAAGAGGACATTCGGACTGCGCAGATGAATGTAGAAGTGAAAGGTAGGTGTGTGCGTGTGTGAGTTTAAGTGTTTAAGAGATGTGTGTGTGTGTAAGAAATAGGTAGGTAGGACTCAGAGTCTGTGGATGTAAGAAGTAGGTAGAAGTGTGTATGCATGTATGTAAGAAATTGGTAGGTAAAGGCAGGTTCGTGAATGTGTGTTTTAAGTGTGTAGAGTATCTATGCTTAGTCATTGATTAGTATTACACACAGATATAAGTACACATAACTAACTTGGTATTAATTAATGTCTTGGTAAATTTGTGAGATCATTGGTTAGGCTACAAATGACCTGCTGGATCAACAGCCTGTTATGAACCTTTAACCTATGATCTCATATATATATGTACACAAAACAAATGTAACTGCAGCTTCCTTATATACAATAGCCAGACTTAATGGAACAAAGTGATGGAGCCCTGATTGTGATCCAAATGTCCTGACCTTTAGTGGCTCTGACACAAGAGGAGGAAATATGGGGTGTGAGACAAAGCTGCTTGTTTCAATTCGCCTGTTACTGGAGGCAGGATTGGGGAAGGGCATCATGGGTCAGCTTGTGAGGTTGGCTCGTATGATTACAGATGATACTATTTTTCATCAAGAGGTTAACAGCTTGTTAAATATGTTTGTCAAACGGAGATACTCAGTTGATCTTTTAGACAATTTGAAAGTGAAAGCAATCACCAAAAGAACTACAGGTTTTTTCAACCGCTTGTTGCCAAGGCCTGGTCCATTAACTGTGATTAGGACCATGGAGGGGCAGTTAATTAAGGCCACTGCAGGTAAAAAGGACACTCCCTTTGAGCGTTGTTTGCTGGCCACCTATTCTCCTCATATTTATGGAATATTGGAAATCATTAGAGAACATTGGTCAGTTATTTCGGGTATTGATACTATAAAAACAAAATTGGGCGACCAATTTAAAGTTGTATTTCAAAAAGGGAAAAGTTTCAAGAATATACTGAAAATGAGATAGGACGATGGTAATGACAATAGACCTAGGGGGATGTTCAAATGCAATCATTGTTCCCAGTGCCCTTTTATTCACACATGAATATTTTTCTATCCGGAACAGGAAATTCAATATATGTAAACATTTTAATTGTGACTCTATGAGGGTGGTTTAATGTGCATTATGCCAATTGTGTGATGCATTTTGTATTGGCAAAATTTTGCGGAAACTAAAGGACAGGATATATGAACATTTTAACGATATAGTGAAGGGTAGAACCTCCAATGCATTATTCAGATATGTAGCCTTGAATCCAGGGCACAGTTTTAAGTTTGTGGTTCTTGATTATGTGGAAAGGGATACCAGGGGATTTTTTTTATTTATGAACATCTAAGTAGGAAAGAGCTGATTTGGATTTTGAGGCTTAATGCTTTGAAAATCCCCAGATCTCAATGATTCTTGTTCTATTTACCCCATATTGAAATTAAGAAATCTTGAAGGATGATTCAGTTGGTCACCTATTTTCATTTAGATCATGGCATTAGGGTTTTACTTTTCAATTTTGTATTTTTTAAAGTTTTTTAATCTTTTTATACATATAATATATATATATCTTATACATACATATATACACATTGTTTCATGGTGTTGTCAGGTTGATTATTCCTTATAATTATCAAGTGTATTTGGAAAATGTCCCATTGGTGGTTTTTAACATGTGACTAATGAGTTTTGCCTATCTTAATGACTTTCTGCATGTTATTCAACAGTTCTGAAGAAGTCTTTGATTAAGACGAAAGTGCTTAACTGTTGGAGTTTCAGTTAAATAAAGAGATCTGTGGTTGCTATACTGAGCCTATTTGTCTGTGATAGCCTTTCCTGCAGGATATTAGTATTATGGGGGGATTCTATGACCGCTCTTATTTTCCAATCATCTACAAACCTGGTCAGCCAGAGGCCCTTAATGTTGGCCCTGACTTCCAAGAAGTAGATGACTAAAAGGAGTGGACCCAGCCCAGAGCGAGTCCTCTAGTGACCAGCCTCTTTGTGGATTTGGATTCCACAATCCTAACTTCCTGGGTGTTTTCTGAAAGTCAGCTGGCTATCCAATGCATAACACAGGGTTTTATGCCTAATTCCATTAGTTTATTTACAAAATGCAAGTGAGGTACTGTATTAAATGCTTCATCTATTTCGTGGTATGCAATATGCACTGCTTTGCCCTTATCCATTGCCTTGGTGACCTTCTCAAAGAAGTCTACCAGGCTGAGTAGGCGTGATCTGCTACTGATGAAGCCAAACTGGGTTAGATCCAGTATCTGAAGGTTTCCTATGTCATTATTAATAATTGTCACAATAATTCTTTCTATGGTTTTGCATGTGATACTAGTTAGACTTATAGGTTTGTAGTTACTAGGGTCCACTGATGGCCTGCCCTTATGCAGAGGGATGACCATAGCAGTTCTCTATTCGCAAGTCATGAAGATTTTTCTGTAGGCTACAGTTAAATAGTAAATCCAGTGGTCTTGGTGGGTCATATTTCATGCATTTTAGGAGGCATTCTGGGATATTATCAAGGCCTATCGATGCAGTATTCTTGGCTTTGAAGAGTGCATTTAGGACGTGCTCCCTAGTGATAGCCAGAGAGTTATGTATGATGGCATTTCCTGGTGGGTTTACAGGGTATGTGTGAGTGTGTGTGTGGGGGGGTAAAACTGGAGCTGAATGTGCTAACCAGTAGATTTACTATATCTTCTGGCTATATGTAGGTGGCTCCATTTACAATTAGGTCTGCACACTGTTGTGTACTGCCTTTGATATGGACATAGCTAAAGAAAGCTTTATGGTTGTCCTTGGCTTGGGAGGCTATTTTTACCTCAAAATTGGATTTGGTAGACTCTGAGTTGTTTGTTTAGATTGATGAGAGAGTTTCCATCCTGCTGTGCATTGCACTTCCTAACTTTTCTATGACTTTCTTCCTTCTGTTGTGCACCCTACTGATGCTTGGATTCCATCAAGATGATTTGTTTTTTAAGTTTGTTCTGAGTTTATTTCTGGTAGGACAAGCTGTCCCTTTGCATCTATTAACACAATTGTACATGGTTCTTGTGAACAGTTCAGCATAGGCAGCTAGATTCTCAAGGTGTTTTTTGGAGGGGTCTTGAAATTTTGCCAGGTTATCACTTAAAGCCAAGCACCATGCTAACTTTGAACTGTGCAGTCAGCATGGTGTTTGCTTTAAACATGTTTTTTCATGCTGTTTGAAGTACTTTACTGGTTACAGGCTATCAATTAATAGTAGAACATTTACCTTAGAATAGTTCCTAAATGTTATGAGGTTAGCTGTTGTCCTGTGCTTGATTTTTATTTCAAAGGAGACAGCTGTATGGTCTGACATCAGAAAGAATATTACATGGGGGTGGGGTTGCAGCATTCTGCCATTTTTGTGAGTACCAGGTCCAGTATGTTTGCTCCCTTAGTAAAATGACTGAGCCTGCAAGAATGGGGTCGTGTAGTATTCTCAGTTTATAGTGGGGTAGTTAAAGTCGCCCATCACTTTAGTATTGAGTTAAATGGTGAGTGTCTCCAGTAAGTTTAAGTATGAGCTATTGGTTTACTGGGTCACAGAAGGTGACCTATAGCTTGCACGGATATGGTATGGAACTTTGCCTGTAGTAATTTCGATGTGGAGTAGCTCAAGTGTGCCATACTGTCTGACCAGCCTTGAGGTGAGCTTGCTATCAGTGTAGATTGAGACACCTACATCTTTAGTCCCTGCTTGTGCATTAGTTGTTCTAAATGTGCATTAGATATTGTAGTCCTGCACTGCTGGGATGCTCTCCATAGCTATAAACCATGTCTCAGTAATTGCGCAAATGTCTACATTCTCCAGATTGAGGAGAACTTGAAGGGACTGGAGTTTCTTGCTTAGGCTCCTGGCACTGAGAAGCAACATGTTTAAGTTCCCTTGGGTTAGTTTGCTTATGTCGGAAGGTTTGACAGCTTGGCTTTGCCTACAAAAGGCAGTATGGAGGAGGCCAATGTTTTAGCCAATACTGAAAAATCTACAGGGAACAGGCACAGTCCATCCTTGGCAAAACAACATGATCTGCCTGGGCATGTGTCTGGGCACACTTCCCAACATCTAACATTCCTACACTTAGTAAGCAGAGCAGGTAAAGCTCCATGTGGTGCAATGAATTATGATCAGATTTCTCTGATCTTAACTATACAGTTATGTGTTCTTGAAATGAATGTTATGATTCACCACATTAGCTTCTCTGTTCCATTCTAGAGGTGAATTTCCTGACATCTGGTTCTTGAACATGTAACAGTTTGTTTATGATCAGAGATTTGATCATAATTATTCATGTTTTCTTAATCATGTCCTGAAATTTTTAATCTGGTGTAAGGAGGTCCATCTTCATCAAGCAGTATGAGTGAAATCACATTTCCAGTCAGCTCAGCATCTAAACCTTTTCCAGTGTATTACTCCATCCTCTTTGCCCAAAATGGCTTGCCATCTTGCTTCCTGTCCAGGTCTCCTGCTGCTCATCATGTTTCCATTGGAGACGGATGCTTTCAGGCAACTTTGCTTTAAAGTGAACTACTTTGTGTAAAACATTGCTGAATTTTGCAATTATCACATCCTTTTTTGATTAGAATTACTATTTTTGCAGCTTTCCAATCTACAAATCAGGTCAGGTCCATCTGATTTCTTTTTTGCACAGTATTGCTTTCTCTCCCTTTGGCCTTTGCATTCTACACAATATGTTTTTTACTTTCTATTAAACTGTTAGTTCATACATTTAATCTGTCATTTAATTAGATGTTAATATTTTCTAGTACCGAAGCTCTCTAGATCAGTTGCCGTCTCTTGTAGATTTTGGGTAGTTTATGTTACATTTATTCCTTGGCTCTTGTCTGTACTTTCTAAAAATATTTTGACTGTGGATAGTCATACATTTAGAAAGTGTTTTTAATGTGGCCACAAAAAATGCCCAGAACAGACACACTCTTTTTGCTATCTGGCTAAGTAAGGAGCACTTTGAATAGAAATGTGGCATTTGTGCTTCGTTCTATTCCCAGATTACAAAGGACTGAAATGATAACCTTCTTTTGAAAAGTCTTAAGGCTAGTTGTGCATCCACTCCTGAAGGGACTTGACCTTGAGAACAGTCTTTGGGTTAACACTATTGGACTCAAAGACAGAGCCTACACTTTTGGATTTTTCTAACCACAAAGATAAAGAAATAATAGACAGAAAACACAGCTGAAAGCTATACTTCTAAAGAGTTTTTTTTTTCAATCAGGTACTAAATAATCCAAAGTGGAAGAATTTTCTAAATTTTCTGTAACCACTCCTTTTTGGGGGGGAGTTACCAGGATGCCTGTAATATTAGTTGAATATCCATTTAGACAGGTCAGACATGGGTGTTTCCTCTGTTTCTTTTATACAGGTATATAAGAGTCTGTAATCTGGACCATTTCCAGACAGGCCTATAAATTTCTACTATTGCTGTTCTTTTACATTGGATGTAGACTATGAGATGATTGTGAGGGCTTTTTTGAAGGTGTTGCAGGAAATTTTACTCATGACATCCACCTCTGGTACCAGTGAAGGCAAAGGCATTTATTTTCTGCTGTTATTTTAATTTTTTCTGCATTTTCTTCTCAGTTCTCCTTAAGAGGCCTCTGTCTGGGTGACTGCAGCAATTCAAACTGTTTTGATTCTGCAGGCCTAAATGTAGATACCATCAGATTTGGTGACACTGGTTCTGCTTCTGGACTCAGCGCTATAGCTTTTGTGGTCAATTCCTTCTAAATCAACTATGCCATCTATGACCCCATGAGTTAGGCTCAACCATTTGGGGTGAATCTTTTTGCCATTTCTTGACCAGGTCGGCATAATGATACTTGGCTTAGACACCCTCACCCTTAGGCTTGGGCTTGATATGCCCATCAACCTTGGGGTTTGAAGTATTGCTGCTGGGGTTTTGGCTTGGTGTCAGTTTTGGCCTTTCATGAGCTTTGGTCACAAATAGTCAGGGTCAGTGCCTTTAGCCATGATTGTTACTTTGATGTTGATTTTCTCAGCCACATTGCAGAGAGTAGTGCATGTGCTGTCCTTGGCACCTATTCTTGTGTTGACATTGACCTTAACCAGAGACATTTTTCCTGCATTCCTTTGTTTAACACCATACCTACCCATCACTTCATCATCCACTCTGTTCCCTTCACCAACATGCTCATTGAAATCTGCTCCAGTCACCACTCTCTCACCCTTGGGTACAGTCATCACCACTTCATCCAACTCACTCCAAACTTTTTCTTTCTCATCCATCGCACACCCAACTTGTGGAGCTTATGCACTAACAACATTCATCATTACACCATCAATTTCCAGCTTCATAAACATCACTCTATCCGACACTCTTTTCAACTCCAAAACACTCTTTGCATACTGTTCCTTCAAGATAACTCCTACACCATTTCTCCTCCCATCCACACCATGATAAAACAATTTGAACCCACCTCCGATACACCTAGCCTTACTCCCCTTCCATCTGGTCTCTTGCACACACAATATACCAACCTTCCTTCTGTCCATCATATAAAATGCATACTAACATAAATCCTGTTATTCTAGCAATGTTCTAAGTTCATGAGAGCAATATTTATAATCTGTCCCTATTTATGTTGGGCTTTGTCCAGATTTCTTGCAGAGGTTGAGGTGTGTGAGAGAAAGTGAAATGCCCTATTTAGAGTTAACAGGTGGAATTTATTTTCAAGTGTATTTTCAAGGAATTGTGAGCTTCAAGGAAAGAGAAGTTTACTGCTGCTCATGCTAAGTCTGCTTAAAATGTGCAACTGTTTTGTTTAGCAAATGGTATCATTATTGTGGTATAGAATTTTAAAGCAGTGTTAGTAGTACAGCAGGTAGCATACTTGTATCTTGATGCAGAGGGCTATAGGTTCTACTCCCACAGCATGTAGATTTGTATTTTAAGGGGGTGGAGTGCTGCAGTCCTGGCTATGTCCTCCTTTGGATGAGATGCCTAATAACTATGAACTTGTTTTTCAGCTTACCACCCATTCTGTATTGAAAATATACCAGCTTACCATTTTTAATGTAACATAGGCAATGTATTCTTCAAGGGCAGCAGGCACTGAATTTGTTGATGAAATGCTGAAATATAAAGTTGTTTTCTAGTAACAACCTCTTCATTAGTTTCAGATCTCTATAATGTGGAATTATTCAGATGACTTTTACTTCTGCAGAGATTGTCCATACTGACTGACCTTGATGGATTGTAATGACAAAAGTTTAAGTGGCCTTTTATGGTTGAAATGTTTCGAATTGGGCAGTTTGTCATTATTGGTTCATATGTTTTGTTTCATTGCTTGCTGGAAAAACATTCAAAGCTATAAATTTAAAACACAGTCTAACAAGTGTTGCTGTATTATAGAAGGGATATAATTAAATTATTTTATATTATAATTAATACAATCTGTATATATTATAATCGTGCATAATCATATGTATAAATATGTACACTTCTTATGCATGGCTGCTCTTGTTTATCACAGTAACAGGAAGGATACTGTAATGGCTGTGTCAAGAAAAAAGGTCTAAAGCTTTTAGTTAAGCATATAATGAAGTTGTTCACATCAGTGATAATGCAAACCCAGTTTCATATAACTAAGGGTCAACCACACAAAATCAGAAAACACCCAGAATTTCCCTTGCCCACTCAGTAAAACTAATCTTGAAAAAATAATTAATAATGTGCATATATTAGGGCTATTGGAATTATCTATAAAAAGATGAAGTGATGATTTGCAACTATGTCAATGTTGGGATTATGAAGAAATGCTTGATTAAGCATTAATTAAAAGATATACATAATTTACTGAATGCACACAGTTTAAGTTAAATACAGCTATAACGTGTCGTGCATTCAGAGCACAGAATGCCAGCTTTTATTTAAACAGCAACTTGTGTTACTGAGAGCTAATCTTGGAAGCCAAAGAACACTAGTGTTATAAACTAATCTGTTTAAATCTATATAATCTGAACAGGCTCATGGGACTCAGTTTAGTGTCCTACATGAAAAATACTGAGCTAATGAACACTATTCCCCAGTAGTTGTTTCTAAGTCCCTTACGAATAAATAAATAAAACAAGGGGACGTATTTTGAGGTAAAACAAATATCTTGTCTTTATGGTAGGTAAAAAGTAAAACTCTGTTTCTACCCAAGTAAATAAAATGATTATTAGCAATGAATGAGAAATTATTCCAGTACAGAGAACTGAACAGCCAGGCCTTCTTGATCAGAATTCAAAAGGGCTGCCAGCTGAAAGTTCCCTTGAGTTAGTTGCAATGTACATGGGTATGTAAAACAACTTATCACGGATTCCTAATTAAATCCAGATATCTGTAATCATTGTAGAAGTAAAGCATAAAACAGTATGCACACTACGCATTTTGACAGTGTTTATGGCAACTGGGGAGAAATAGCCAAGTAATGGGACCCTGTAATGGCTGCATGGGGGAGGGAGCTGCATGAGTGGAGGGGGTGTGGCTATGTGGGTGGAGGGGTGGGGCTATGTGGGTGGAGAGGGTGGGACTTTGTGGGTGGGGCTTTGGGTTTGCACCCCCCTGCAAAAAATCCTGCGGGCTCCCTTGCATCCAAGCCTTGTTTTGGGTACGTGTACAGGATGGTGTGCATTTGTCTAGATCAGGGAAGAGAATTTTTGTAGCAGATATTTTGCAATATTTGACAAACACCAGGCAGGATTTTTGCCATGTCAAAATTTTAGCAGGCCACAGATAGCAACATTTGATGCATCGCTGATGGCTCTTAATGCTAGAAGCATTAATAAAGTTTTAGTATTGGAAAATTTGCTACATTCCCACAAGAATGAGGTTTTTGTTTGTGAAACATGGTTAAAGAACAATTTCTGTCAGGGTATAAATGTTTTTATTGTAACAGATATTCTAATAAAAAATCAGGTGGAGCTATTATGATAGGGATTAAAGATAGCTAGGAAACCTGTGATTATTACATGTTCAGTGATAACACCAACACTATATGTGTAATTGTGACAATAAAGACAACCCTGGAACATACAACAATTGTTGGAGTGTATAGACCACCAAAGTCAAGTGCAGATGACCTACAGGAATTCATACATTTCTTACATGAAACACAGGGGGGAAGAATATTAGCTGGGAACTTAAATTTACCAGAAACAGACTGGAATAATATTGATTCTACAATGTTAGTAAGGAATTAATTCACAGCATATATTCAGGAAAAACAGTTGCTTCAGATTGTAAAAAAAACTACCAGGGGATGGAACACACTAGACATTGTTTGTGTTCCCAAAGAAATTACTGTAACTCCAAGTCAAGTTTTACCACCATTGATGTGCAGTGATCATGGGGTTATAAAGGTTAATTTGTTGCTAGATAATTCTGCCAAACTGAAATCTAAACCAATGCACAGATGGTTAATTACAGATTATATGGAAGCAAAACAGTCTCTATGTAAAACTAACTGGAGTGAGATGTTTAGTGGAAAAACTTCAGATGGAATGTGGAAAGTTTTGAAAAAGAAATTATTTGAGTGCAAAAAATTAAAAAAAATGTTTTTCAGGATCTAGGCATACAACATCAGGCATATATATTTCCATAAGAACAAGATATCTGATTAAGGTGAGAGACAGAAAATATAAGAAATAGAAGACAGGTCGAACTACAACTTTGAAAACTGAAATAAACAAGCTGGACAAACAGATTAAGCATAACGTGAGACAAGATCAAGAACATTTTGAAGAAAATGTATATAAAGATATTGAGCATAATAGGAAACCTTTTATACACACATAAGATGTGGAAGGAGTAAAGACACACAAATTGATAAACTATGTGCAGATTCTAAAATTTATTCTCAGACACAACAGATTATAGATAGGTTTACAAAATCTTATGCAAAACAGTTTGGCTCCACAAAAGGGGTGGTAAATTGTCCTAGTGACATCCAGGTAACCCCAGATACTGGAATCAAATCATATTATATTGAAAAAGAACTGTGTAAACTGGATCCAAACAAAGTGCAGGGAGGAGATGGAATTAGTAACAATGACCTGAAAATACTTCAGCAAGAACTTACAGTACCATTATATCTATTATTCACTAGGTCATATAAATATGGGGAAATTCCTCAAGATTGGAGACATGCACTTATTAAACCTGTTTTTAAGGGAAAGGGGAATAGGACAAACCCAGAGTCATACAGACCCTTAAGTCTACTTTAATTTGTGGAAAAATAATGGAGAAGGTAATATTGGATAAGGTATTGTCAGAAACGGATAGGTTGAGACTTGAAACCATATATCAGCATGTATATGTTGAAAACGGGTCCCCTTCAGTCAATCAAGCATTTAGAAGTTTCAACCACATATGGCCAAGACGATATGTTCGAACTTGTAAAAGTCCAATCTGACTGAAAGAAGATCTCCGCACAGAGTGGAAAGGGAAGATCTTCCATTTCCGCAATGTAGTGTGATCTCAGAGTTAGTATATTTAAGTAAGGGGGGTGTGGGGCGTGTAGGGGGGCCTCCCTGCTATAGACGTTTACTTTTGTGTTTTTTTTTGGTTTTTGTGGTTTTACTTCGGCTTTCGAACTTTTACAAGTTCAAACATATGGTCTCGGTCGAACTTGTAAAAGTTTGCTCGACCGAAGTAGACCCGTTGAAAACAGATCCCGCCTGTAACATGATTTCCTATAACAATATAATAACAACTGTGAATGAAAAATTGTGCTGCGATGTAATTTATATAGATCTAACTTCAGCATTTGACAGGGTGATACACATAACACTGATCAATAAATTAGTACAACTAGGTATTGATGTACTCTTGATAAGATGGATAGCTGCATGGCTTACAAATAGGACAATCCAAGTATCATACAGCAACTAGAGAGGCAAAATCATTGGTTACAGTCAGGATGTGCCACAGGGCTCTGTCCTAGGCCCTTACTTGTTTACATTGTATCGTTCAGACCTAACTTTTTCATATGAGGTGTTCTACAGTCTATATACAGATGACCTGAAATTGGGTAAACTGATTACATGTGTTACAGATAAGGCATGTATGCAAAATAACTTTACTAAATTTACCATATGGGCACAGGAGAATAATATGCGGATAAATACATCAAAAATTAACCATATGAGATTTGGTAGGCATAAATTGAAAGGTGAATATTTAATACAGCACACAGTGATTGAAACTGCAGACTCAATTAAGGGCCTACGTATATGGGTAGATTCAGCTATGAGTTTTGATAATCATATCAACCAATTGGTTAATGATAGTTATAGAACTATAGGTTGTATAAAAAGATTTATAACGTCTAGGAAATCAAAAATAATGAAGTAATTGTTTGTTAGTTACATCAGACCCAAAGTTGAGTATGGAATAACAGTATGGAAACCCTATAAGAAAACAAGCATGAGTAAACTGGAAAGAGTACAACAGAAATATACCAAGGGTATCCATGGTTGTGAAAATTTAAGTTATTACGAAAGACTAAAATATCTGAACTTGTACAGTGCCTCCTACAGATATTTAAGAGGAGATCTTATTCAGGTATATAGGGTATTTAGTGACAACTGCCTCTGGGAATGTTTGTGGTTAACAAGAAGTACTAGATAATCATCAGACAACCTATGTAGAAGATTCTATAGGAATGAGAAGTGTACTAATTGGTTCTCTGACAGAGTAGCTGATGCACGGAACAGACTACCAAATTACATTAAAGCACGTACTAGTTTAAATATTTTTAAAAACAGTCTGGATACTTATTATGGGAACAAGTGTTTTGGTATATTGGCAAGCTAGAATGGCATTACTGCCCATGCTTGACATATCTGTATGTATGTATGTATGTATGTAATCCTGAGAAAACAGCTGCAGCAGGATCAAAAAAGGGAAAGAGGCGCACATCCCACCACCACTGACAAGGTCACCACAGCCACATGCAGGTGAGGAGTCAAAGGTGGAACCAGCAGCTTCTGTGGGTGTAGGTAGATGTAGGACTGCTCAATATGCCTTTGCAATGCTAACAGACAATGCATAGCACACTCATTCAACACCTAAAGGGCTAAAACCTTCATCCTACACACACATACAGTAACCTTGATGCCAGGCAATACAAACTACCTTTACCTACTCATGTGATGGCTGTGTACTCCTAGCATCAGACAGACTCAGCCCTGAACTAAAACTGTAGCAACTGCTGGATTTACAAGGTAAGTGTTGAGCCTGGAGTATTAAAAATGTGTAATAATACAAATGAATGGCATATCCTTGTATGCTGTTACTTGGTAATAGGTGATTTATAACAGCAATGACTTCAACATGTGACAGCAGAGACTTATGTGAATACTTGTGTCCTCTATCAAGTCATATGCCTCAGGCATCAAAGATTCACACATTCATACCTCTCAAAAGTACTAATGTACACTGAAAGTCCTCAGTTTGGCCTCCTACTTTTGTAGTGGCCAATCATTAAAGAGAGAAGTTAGAAATTAGTGACATTTCAGTTTCAGACATCATAGCCCTCAGAAGATCCTTAAAAATACTGATGCAAAAAGGTTTTTGATTCCATCAACTGTTTAACTTTGTAAGAACAAAATAATTAAAAAGTCTCCCTATTGTTCAGCCTTGGTCACTTTTATTTATGGCTTGGTCCAGCTTTGCTGCTGTAAGAGTGGGAGTGGCATGAACACATTACAAAAAACGGTAAGAAAACAGTACAATTTAACAACATCACAAACACAGATATACTAAGCACTAAATCAGCTATGCACCCTAAGCATCAGACACACAGCTTATGTATCCCTGAATCCAAAAGACAGAAAACAAGGATAAGGCACAGTTATCATCACTTGCATAGGGTGTTGTGGGGGGAGCCTAGGCTGACATAAAAGGTAAGTGAGTGCATATGAGGAAGAAAGAGAGACAGGCAGACATTTGGATAAAGTAACAAATGGCCAGTGAGACACAATGAGATTTTAGCCTCACAGCTGAACCATTTAACTGTTGTGTGCGTGTCTGTATGGGCCCTCCAGGTGAAATTGGTGTCTGAGTGTTTGCAAGAACACAGCCAAGCTCAGTGCTAGATCTTTGCCTTGGTATTTTGGACAGGTGTGAGCCATGCATGGTAGAGGTGGCACTTCATCATTGTTGTACTTGAACAAGAGAACTGGGTCTGCCGGGAGTTGCCCTGCAACATCCATGCCCATGGTCAGATGCACTGCTACCTGAATGTGACTGATGGCTGCCGGACGAGCTCTCCTCAAGACTATGTTCAGGACCATGACCCCATGGCCTGCCACATCTAGGTGCAGACACCTCAACCACAGATGGAGTAGAAATATGGCTACTATAAGAGCATGACTGGGCATAGCCACATTAGCTAACAGATGGTGTGACTGACCTGCACCCATGTGGATGCCATCCCCCTCCCAGCAAGCATTCCATCATGGATGCAGCCCATTCCAACCTGTAATTCATTCGATCCACTGAATCTTCAACATGGTGGAGGCAGTTATGAATGTCAGCCTGTGCCATGTCTACAACCCTAAGCATTTCTTTGGGGGACCTACTGGAATGTGCCTGCACCTCCATGATGGACCTAAACTTATGGTGAGTGGCACGGAAAGACAAACCTAGATCAGGTGGAGGATGGATAGCAGGCCTCCTCGGAGCATCCCTAACAACCTTCGTGCAAGGCACCTTGCCCACACTTTGGCTATGGTCACAGTCAACAGGCATTGAAGCTGCAGTAACCACACTACCCTGATCGAGTGGCTCATCCTCCACCTGTCCAATATCTGAGGGCTCAATGGAATGGGTTAGTCTAGGCCTACTGGCTGTGCCCGATAGAATTAAAGAGGATGGCTGAATGTCAATCTCAGTGTCTGATTCAACCTTTGCACCCCTAACTGTGTCACTGTTTGCCCATTATCATCATCAGACTCAGCCAATACTCTGACATTAGGTCATAAGAGTCCTACTCTTCCACTGTCAGGATCATCTATGATAATAAGCAACAAACACAGGAATGAAATTAATACCTACACTGCTACAGTCCAATATATGCTCACAAACTAACAGTGGTGCCACTATTACAGACAGTACAGCAATTCACACAACAGTTCTGACAGCCGCATCACACATATGGATAAAATAAATATTTCTGTGAGCTACTCATCAGTACTGACATAAATATGTTTTGCTTCCCATGTACAGATGAGTCCAGAGTTCCTAGAGTGGATGGTCCTGGAACATGTTAAGCAAAAGGTAAGGACACCATCATCACAATTAACAGCAACACAGGTGGATAAAACTTTTGGCCCTTTAAATGTTCATTAACGATATTTTTAACAAAAACTTAGGTGACACATCTACCCCAAGCTCATGTGTAATCAATCAGAATATGTTGTTAACTGTATCAATCTACAACTATTTCCCCCCAAAAAAAAGATTTTTGTTAAAACAAAACTTAAGTATTGCTGTCAATAATATTTTACCATGCAAGAAAAATATATTTAACAACTGACATACATAAGCCTACCTGGAAGTTTGTCTGTCCTCCCTGAAACAGCAGCACCAACATCAATCACATGCTGCTGTGCACAGAGCTCTCTGGAACCCTGACAGAGAACAGGAACTCCTCATTTGGTGTCAGTGGTAGCTGTGTAGTAGGCCCTACCCCTCGGTAGCCATGTGTCCACAGGCTACAGCAGATGTACTCCTCTGAGCTGATGAAATCTTGTCAGTGGCTCTCTGATGCACCTGATCATATATCCTACTCTGGCCATCAAGGCGTTTACATCATCCACTAAATGCTGCCAAATTAGCATTCTTCCAGACATATTCCCACACCCTCTCTCAAGCAGAAAGACAACATGTTGCCTAAATGCTTGGACAATTACTTCATTCTCAGGGTCATTGAATGGGGATTTGTGGGGATGCCTGGGTGCCATAGTCTTAGGTGACATAAAACACAAAAGAATAGTAATACACATAAGTATCACATAAATAAAAGTCCTACTTAGATATAACACATAAAAAGTAGTTTTTCAACATTAACCACTGAAGAAACAAAAAACAGTGAAGATATTCAACTATAAAAAGGATTTATGTGGTTATAACATATTAAAGTCACACACAAAGCAAGGTTGGATCCAAAACAAGGAGAGTAACAAAAGCAAAGCAAACCTCTGTACAAACAATTTTGTCTGTGCCAACACAGAAATGGAACTTGTTCCCCCACCCCCAAAACAGGCAAATGACACATTTTGCTAACCAACAAAAATGAATAAAACATCAGTGAAAGGCTGAAAGTGCTATCAAATAAACTGTCTCAAAAACATGTGTACACATTTACCAGAGAATATTCAATGTTATGCAACTACCATTCACCATTACCTGTGGCCAGCACTCCCCTAGAAGTGTCTAATGGCCAGCTAACACCTCTGTGTCATTGACAGAGGACATTTACATTTCACTGAAATAACAGAAGAATGTAAAGAGAAAAACAGTTGTAAGATTAGCATTTGTGATGAACGTTAATAAGGCTGTGCATATGAGAAAGTAAAATGCCCTGACAAAAATGCCTATGCCATCAATAAACATTTAAAAAGAGCATACACATAAAAGTAGCATTTCTTAATGCATCTGTATCAATATATCTGTATCTACATACATCTATCTCTCTCTCTCTCTCTCTCTCTATATATATATATATATATATATATATATATATATATATATATATATATACACACACACACACACACACACACACACACACACACACACACACACACACACACACTCATATAAATATATATATGTGTGTGTGTGTGTGTGTGTGTGTACATACATACATAAATATATACATACACACACACACACACACACACATATATATATATATATATATATATATATATATATATATACATACACATACATTGTATATAAATATTTTTCTTAGTGACATGTGAGCATATCCAGTATATAACTGAAAAATTCAATCATACCTTGTCAAGATCAGTAGTCTTTTGTTGAGATAACTCCAAAATAATAGCAATCATCTTCTGTGTTATACACATAAACAAGTCTCCTCACCTTCAGCTGGCCTAGCTACATGATTCCCTTTTTATAGTGTGGATTCAGGGCTGCGAGGGTGGTAACAATGCAAATGAGGTGTGAACTCATTAGAATTGCTGAATCTCAAATTCTTGGTTCTGTGTATCAGATGTAAACATAGTGCAGGCACTTCTTCAGTGCTTGTTGCTAATGGATTGCAACTGTGAATGATTACTGGTAGGGAGAAGGAAAACACAACAGCAATTCAGACTCCCTTACCTAAACTGGGAGTGTCAGCCAGGTTAGACATACAAATTGTAGAAGTAATTGTATCAAGGTTTGAAACGTAAGTATGCAGCACACATTTCGCAGTTTCTGTTCAGTAAGGTCAAACCTCCCCTGCTTTTTTGACATCTATATATTATTGCCATTTAATATCCTCACACAATTTAAGGACAATGATACAAAATGCCTTACAAACCGCATGCCCTATATTACTGGTCAGATAAAAGAAGAATGAGCAACAAACAAAGAGAGATAAGAGAGAGCTGCGTTTCTAGAAGCAATAGTCATAAATGGTTGTGTGATCACTCATGGCACTACATCTGAAATTATTACATTTAAAAACAACTCAGACGTGTACAACTATCATATGCTTTGTAAATACTGTGGATGATGTTGCAGTTGCTTGTATGCACAATAATTTGTATTCTCTGCTGCAAAGCTGTTTCCGTGGCAATGAGGGATAAGACACGCTTACTATGTTTTGAAGGTTCATTGGAGTGAGAGTTTAAATCCAGACCTGTATAAAAATATTTTATGTGTACCAACATAAATTTTCTAGTGTTGTTTATTTAATAGATTTCTTTTCTTCCTTTCTCCTAATTTTCCTTTTTCATGGCCTGTATTTGTGCAGAGGGAAAACAGAGAAACACAATAAATATCATGTAAAGTACTTGTTGGATGACCAGTACATTAACTACACCTGTGAATCACTTGTGCATGTGTGTATAGCATATCTGCTAAACATATTTTTTTATCAAACACCCTTATTCAATTATCACTTGTGACACAGGCAACTTTACATTCATATAAAAGTAATCAAACTATATTAACATAACATTATAATTCACATATATTGCGATATATCACATAACCTAAGCAATATTACACAAATTATTCAATTACTGCTTTTTTTTTTTAAACAAAAAAAATCTTCATTAAACCATCACTTACTACATAGGCAGTCATGCATTTATATAAATGAAAACAAAGCACACTGACACAATCCTAGTCACATTTTACATCACAAACCATGCTGACACACTCCCAGTTGCAAACATTATACATCACTTACAATCTACCCAATTTTTCTCTGTCAAACATTGCATAGCTCATTTAAGTTCTGCTTTGTCTTAGGCCTCATTCCTCCCTTGTGTGTATTGTTCCCGCAATTCCCATTTTTTCTATGTAGTTTGCTCCTACCTTTTTCTAAAAATCTCAATTCCAGTTGTTTCATCTCTGTTATTACATTCACTATTTCCAATATAGTTGGTTTAAATTTTGATTTCCATTTTCTAGTAATCATATCTGTTAAAGACGTTGATCCACACAGCATATACTATCTGTACATTAGGGTTCAAGTCCCACCTTTGACTTTTAAGGAATACACCTAATAAACACTGACCACAAGGCTAAAAGAAGTTTAGCTTTGCTTATCTTGTTTGTGCAATTCTTACCATCATGCAAACCTGGACTAGTGGCCCACAGAGGAAAAAACCAGAACACCTGCAGACAGGATGTAGACATTCTAAATGTCAAAAAGGATACATTGTTGCATTTTTTGCTTTCCATCTCACAACACCACTAAATGACATTGTACAGTGATTAGCAAGCTTCCCTAACTCCTGCAGGGAGAAAGCAGACAGTAGACAATTTCAAAATGGATACATTGTATCAAGTGTGTGTTGAGCACCTTACAAACATGGTAAGTGGCGTTGAGCAGCAGTCAACACACAGATGTTAACAATGAAAAGGGAAATATCCAACTGTTATTTAACTATTCCTGAGGCAGCGGGTGTAAGTCTAGGGTTATAATACAAATGGTACTGGGTTCTAATACAAGAAGTGCAACATATGTTTAGTGTTGTGACAGTTCAATTTATAGTTTTGAACAGGAAAATATACAAGTGTTTCAATATTTCTGTGGCGGCAGGTATAGGTGTAGGGCTGCCATACACATGGTCCTGGGTTCAAATACAGGAAATTCCAGACATTTTTACTGTTGTTCCATTTTCACATTGTATTAAATATCACTTACAATTTATACATACTTATAAATAATAACTACGTATAGCAGAGCAGATCATATTAAATATATGTATGAGGGATAAGACCCTTACTGTGTTTTTAAGGTTCAGACGTATTACTAAGTGTATACTGTATACTATGTTTCTGTATGTATAATTCTGCTATCTGGACTTGGACAGCCTTCACACTTCAATAAGACACATACACAAATGATTGTATAAATAAAAAGGACCTTTTCAGATCACACACATACATAGTTAACACCTCAATCTATCATGTGTACTGAGAAATAATTCATGACTATGTCTGAGAAACACTTCTTCTGTGGCAAAGATGGAAAATCACCACTGTGGAAGAAAATGTTTGTCTGTTATGTATAGGATTGAATGTAAAAATCTGTTTTATCAGTATATAAAGCCAAAACTAACATGTGTCAGGTCATGAAATTTATGCCCCCAGTGCATATCTGCAAAGTTAAATCATCTAACAGTTACAGCAGCACACACCCCTCAAACTAATATTAAGTGTCAGATTAACATTAATTTTCCAAAACTGCTTTCCTCTGCTTGGCACTGTTACTCTTCACTTAACATCACACAAACACAGGTGGCATCATTGCTCGGGTTTGTGCACTACCAGTAAATGTGATAACATGCATTGGTCAAAAAATTATTATTTGCTATTGCAGTGTTTTCAGGTTAGATATGTCTGGTGTTAGAGGTGGTGTGTTCAAGAGTACAGAATCTTTACTGGACTTTTGGTAAAGTGCCACAGCCAAAGGCTTTTGCAGGGGGACTATACCAGCTCCCAGTACAAGTCTGATGCTTGGAATAGTCTGGCGACTGGCATTCCATGCACTTAAGAAGACTGTAGGCACCACTTTAATGACCTAAAAGTGGTGCAAGAGGGATACACTCATGTCTGGATGAGTTCTGAACTAACAACATCCCACAATTGTGTAAGTACACTAATAAAAAGAATTTATAATACGTAGAAAATATAGGCAAGACTGGTATGCATAATGCCCTTCTGTTCTCCTCTTTTCTTTTCACAGCTAATTCTGAAATTAGTATGAATAGGCAGGCCCATGATGAGCATCTAGAGAGACTGAGAGAAGCAAATGGCATATATACAGTTTGAAGAGAAGTATTACGGTAGCTTTAAAAAAAAATAATACATATATAATAGCAAAGTAAGCATGCATATCCTAACTGTAAAAGCAAGTATGCATGCATCAGTCTGTAGCACAAAACCAGCTTTAGACGTCAAGTGTAAGTCTGTAGTCAGATGATGTGTGTTCAAATGCAAGTAACAGGTATAAAATAGTGCAATCCTTTAATAATATTACATAAATTAAATTTTACACAAGTGGCATAAATGCCCTGCTGTTAATTTTAATCTGTACAACTGGATCAAGCATATGTGCAGTATCTGCACATTACACGGATTACATTGAACAATCAGTAATTACAGTTTGTAGTTGTTAGAAAGTATACTTAAATGTAAAACGTCAGATACAATAGTTGTAGTACTATGATAATGCATTGTATGTCACATATCATGGTACTAATTTTATCTCTTTTTTTCTCTCACCCCAACCCTTGTCTCTTTTTTTTTTCTATTGTGTGTCATCAAAATGTTTCCATATAATCCATCTCTAACAAACAATAAATGCTTTGCAGTACAGGGAGCTAAGCTAACCCCAGTGGCTCAGTCTACCAGCTCCACTGGCTCCAGCACAAATACCCAGCACATCTGGGACCCAACCCTTTAGGTAGCACTATCCTGGCAGCTGGTACTGTGGTACCCTCTGGGAGTAATTGTAGAGGTTTATCACCCAGCAGGAGATGACAGGTTTGGTGTGTAGGGTTGTGCACAGCATCACTTGTGCATGCCTATGCCAGATAGAGAGGCTGCTCTCCCTCATGGTCCATAAATGGAGAAGATGTCAAGCACTCCCGCAGCCAGAGGAGTAAGGGGGACATTGATGACAGTCCTGTTGGTGAGGACTAGATTCTCACTGTCCCCATGTTTAATTGGCATGGCCTTGTATTGTCCCCTACCTCACCCAAATCTTGGTGTTTCCTAACCTTCTGTATTTCTCACCTTCTCTGTGTCTTGTCTTGTTTATTTGCACCTGTTTCTTCACCTACCCAACTTACCTGACCCAGAAAAAACAATGTCCCTTACCCAATATTCCTCTCTTACTGAAGTAAAAAAAAAAATGGGCAACTGTTCCACAAAAAAGTATCTTCCCATACATACCTCTCCACTACTCACAAATGTCTTTCTGATATACTTCATTCTGTCCAAATGGCTATACAACATGTTTGCATTGTTGTCAACCCTCTTTGTGGAGGTGACAGTCCAAATTCAGCTAAAATTCTGTACATATTTTCATTTTACACTTTTGAAGAAATGGATATCTATGGGTCTTTCCTACCTCCTTCCTGCAACATTCCTATACTGCTTTCTCTTTGTTCTTCCCCCTGCTTCGCCTCTATGTTACCACTTTCCTACCTACTCCATTTTAACACCTATAATCTGGTCAAAAAATAGAATCACAAGCAACACACGTAAGCAACCAAAAAAGCAATGGAGCCCTTCAAATTTTGGCCTCTGTTTGCATGAAGTATGGCATCATGCACTAATGCCAAATGACACTGAACAGCTTTTTCTTGGTATGGTTACCTCAGCGCAATGCCTGTTAAACATGCTACGCTAAGGTAACACACACCAACACACAGTGAATGTAGTATAAAGAATTATTTCATTGCATTATCACTACTTATTTAAAACTATTACATACACCTGGATTCAAACCATTTGTCATCTAGGCTCCAAAGGAAATAAAGCAATGTATTTACACCTGTTGCCACAAAATCAGCTAAGCAGCAGTTGTGTTTCCTACACTCAGTACTGAGAACTCTCATAATTTTAACAATGATGTTCACTTTTGCTTGCCACTTAACTATTTGCAAATAGGGAAAGCAGTGGAAATGTGTATATAGCATGTGCAAACACTTTGCCAAACATTGTGCAAACCCACTGCTCCATGGTGTGCTATGCAAAGTAATCAATAGTGTGCATTACTTTTGATTTTTTTGTCCGTTTAGTATTCATGCCATGAAACTACATGTAGAAACGCAAACAAAATTAAAGCACTATTTAAGAAAATAACACATTTACAATGCAACCATCTGTTACCTCCTGCCATGCACTGTAACCTTGGTCTCTCAGTGCTTGTTCATAAATATATCAACTACACTACAGAAACAACAAATGTCATCTTATATACCATGCATATCTTTATAATGACAATACACCTTCAGATTTTCCGATACTTGTAGTAATTTGGACACCTGTTTGCATATAGTTTGAAAAGCTGTCTCTTAAAGTATGCTGGCACATTGGAAACACAACCACCAAACATTACACACTGCACACTCATCATTCTGGTAACATGCAGAACTTTAATATCTTGATAGTTGGACATGGCTAGCTATACATTTCATACAGGCCTCCCAAAATCTTCACTCCAACATCCACTGCTGATGTCATCCACTATAAGTTATCCTTCAGTCTTGTATAAGTCAGACTTGTGCCGTGGTGCTTGTGTAAAGTACTAAGTTCTTTAATCGGTGTATTTAGGTAGGGGTTCTGTTCTCAGTGCAGTCAACTGGTGTGTGTGTGTGTGTGTGTGTGTGTGTGTGTGTGTGTGTGTGTGTGTGTGTGTGTGTATGTGTGTGTGTGTGCACTTGCTTGACATTAGAAAGCATTTTACACCAGCATGTGGGACACTGCTATCACCATGTTCTCCTCACCAGACAGTGCTGATGTCATCACCTATAAAGTGTTGTCTGACAGTCTCCAAGTCATACTTGTGCTGTGGCACCTGCATTAAATACAGAGTGCTCTAGTTGGTATACTTACATAGGTAGCAGTTCTATTCTCACTGCAGCCAGCTGGGGTGTGTATGTGTTTGCGCAGTTGCTTGACATTAGAGAGAGCATTTTACACCAGCATGTAGGACACTGCTATTACCATCTTCCTCTCACCAGACTCTGCTGATGTCATCAGCTGTAGCTGGTTTGCGGATGTGCAGTATTTCCATCAGGGCACTATCAGAGACTGAACTGTAAGTCAGGAACAAATCACCCCATTCTATAAGATACAGATTATAGTGACAGGACTTTCAGTCTATAAACATACATCATGGCATAATTTGTACAACCTGTATTTTATTGGTGAGAAACCCCTGTGGTCTCTCCAGCTGCTGCAGGTAGCTGGAGAGGTACATGCAAATGGGAGCATTGTACTCTATTAGTGTTCTGATGAGGGTCGAGTACAGTGCTGCTATAACATGCTTAAACCTGGATATGATGGCCTGACTTATGAGATACACTATGTAGCCTTTCCATACCACTGTGGAAACTTGGTGGTTAAAGTTCAGTTTGCTATCTACCTATATTCCCAGGTCTTGAACCACTGGGTTTGAGCATGGTGGAGGTTGACAATGCTATAATTAGCAGGGAATTCCACTTTACAGAAGGCAAAAATAATGACACATCCTTGCATTTATATGTAAACTGTGTGGCTTTGGCACCAATCATTTGTCGATGTTAGCCACTCCTGTAATACGTTAACATCATTGGTGGACTCACTGACTGCACCCAATATGCATAATCAGCAAACTTGGTAAGCCACAGGGTGTATACTTTAGCCTGGACTTCAGAGAAATAGATTCCAAACAGTAAAGGGCCAAGCACAGATCCTTGTGGTATGCCACTGCTGACAGCTCTACTGGTAGAGGTTAATTCACCAACTTTTGCAGTATGTATTCTGTCAGTGAGCCAACTGGCTGGCCATCTAGTGACATAAGGGTTAATCCACAGATTTTTTTAATTTCTCCAAATCTTTTAGGTTTCTAATACCATGACGGGAATGGACCTGTTTCCTAAATCAAAGTATGATCAAAGTTCATGAAATTAGTATTGTTTCAATCTTTGATGTCAGCCAGAAGTGCTCTTCACAACATCTGCAATGTGCCCAGTATTGATTCCTTCTGAAATTCATACAGAGTTACATGTATGGATAACATATATAAATATGATTGTAGATTCTTTTTTATAAGACCCGTTGCTCCTTCTGGGTGTCTGTCTTCCATATTGCTTTCATTTCTGCCTGCAAATCCTGATATTTTATGACTCTCTGTAAGCAAGACACTGTTAGTCACTGGTGTAGCAATTTCAATGATCAACGCTACCTTTTGTCTTCTTTTCATGGACCACTTTATCTGGTTTTCTCACATCTATCGTTTGAACTGTTGGTAATGGGTGAGCCCATGTGATGTAGACTTCATCATTTTCTATGATGCTTTTTGGCTCATGTTTCCAATTTTTTTTAGCTACTTCAGTATTATAATGTTTGCATAATACCCAGTGCAACAGTCTTGCCACATTATTATGCTTTCAGTACAGTCCTTCTGCCATTAGTATGTCACAGCCAGCAACAAGGTGTGCAACTGTTTCCAATTCTGTTTTACAAAACCTACATTTGTCTGTTTCTCCTACATGTTCAATGGACTTTGTAAACCAACGTATACATACTCTATCTTGGCCGCCAATATTAACCTTTCATCATTTGGTTTGAATTCACCTCTTTAACCATTCTGCATTCAATCCTGATCAACATGAGGTTCTTCCAGGAGTTTTCTATACTTGCAACTATATTTATGCATTTTCCACATTTCTTGCCTTCTCATCTGATCCTTCACCATATATTCTTTCTTTTGTTTGTTGGCACATTGAGTCTCTGCCTGATTTCTATCTACTTCTGGTTTGATTTCCATTCCCGCTTGACGCCAATATGCTTCTGCTAGAATAAAAGGGAAGTCATCTTAGATTTATTCTCCTCATGTTTCAAAACTTTCACTATGTTTGGGTCTTGTGAGGTCAGCAGATATGTATGCAGTTCCACGATTGCAGATCTATATAGGTAATAAATTTCAAGGAGGCCCATACCTCTTCGGAACAGGAAATATATAATCTTGGTAAGCACTGATTTTTCTAAATCATTTGATGAGCATGAGGCATCATTGTTTTCCTGTCTAATCTATCCAACACCTTTCACTTCAAAACTGCAAGTTAAGACAGGAAGAGCAAATTAAATTATAGCTTGAATTTTGTTCCTAGATGTCAACACTTCTTTTAGGATTAATTTAAGTCTTCTAAAATATTCTTTACTGAGTTTTATTCACATTTGTTCATGTTTTATTGTTGATCCTTCATTAATTCCCAAATATTTATACACTCCCTCTTGCTCAAGTTCTTTTATATCACATTCTTTTCCCAAGCTGGTGTTTTCTTGGTGCTGCAGCTTTTCTGCTTTAAAAGTTGCTTTTGCACATTTATCAAGACCAAATGATATTCTTATTTCAGCTGAAAAAGCTTCATCTACTTGCAGTTGTGCTTTGAGTTCCCCATCTGATGAGCTATACAGTTTTAAAATCATTGACAAAGAGAAGATGAGAAGCCTTTACACTTTGTTGCTTTCTGGGAACCAAACATACCTCTCAACTGTACAGATTTTCTCCGAAAGTACAGATTTTTGACTCATATTTTTTGGTCTATATCTCATAAAATTGTGTTTTTCTGTCAAATCACTAGCAAATCATTGAGGGTTGAAGTCAGAAAATAATGACAGGCATTTGAGTTTCAGACTTCATATCCTTGAGAAAATTCATGCTAATGCAAAACCTTTTATCCTAGCAACTTTCTAAGTTTCTAAAACAATATTTAAAAAGTGTCAGTATTTTTGAGCCTTTGTCCTCCCATTATTTATGGTTTTGTCCAGATGTCTTGCTCTAAGAAGTTGAGAGGTATAGAGCCAAATTATATCCATGACCTAATCTGTTAAGCAGACAGTTTAATGGGTTAAGGGCAAGACAAAAGACCAGTTGTGGCAGAGAGTCTCCCTGGAATATCCCCTTTGGATTTTTACCCCTGGAATAATAATTTGTCCTTTATCATGGCTTAACTGCAAAGTGGTTGGCCACTGTTTCATGGACACTGTGATGTAGTTATCAGTGTAGGGAGTATCTTATACATTTTTATGCACTCTTTTTTCCATGAATGTGGGATGCTGTCAAATAAGTTTTTGTGGTCAATCCATGCCATACTTAGATTCTTCCCGTTTTTACATTTCTCCACTATGTCCTTTGTTCCATATGACTTTCTTTTATTACCCTTTGGTTCTATTGCCATAATTTAATTTTCTTCTAAATGGACTATAAACTCTGTCGGCATCAATTCCAGCACATAATTTATATGTTGTCAGAAGGCAAGTTATTGGTCTATAATTTTTAGGGTAGCTTGCAGTTTCACTTTTAAGTAGGAGCATTGTTTTTCCTGTTGTTAACCACGCTGGGGTCTGTTCAGGATGCACATATAAATAGTTCTTACTCATGGCTAAATCTTTGTGCAAAGATTTTAATACTTTTAGCCAGAAGTTAGGTACTGCATCTGTGCCTGGGGTTTTCCAATTAGAGGCTTTTCTTAACTTTGTTTCAGTCTCTCTGGCTGTTACTTCATCCCATTTCCTATCCTGTATATTTGAACTTCTTATTCTTTCACATATAAATAGTTCTTACTCAAGGCTAAATCTTTGTGCAAAGATTTTAATACTTTTAGCCAGAAGTTAGGTACTGCATCTGTGCCTGGGGTTTTCCAATTAGAGGCTTTTCTTATCTTTGTTTCAGTCTCTCTGGCTGTTACTTCATCCCATTTCATATCCTGTATATTTGAACTTCTTATTCTTTCTTTTACTTCTTTCCATTTAGCATCTTTGTTATGTTCAACAGGATTTTCATAAATACTTTTCCAAAATATATCTATTTCTTCTTTTTTTGGTGGTCTTTCAATTCCTTTTACCTTGCTTCCCAATTATCTCTAAAACTTTTTTTGGGTCATCAATAAAATGCTTATTTTGTACTTTTCCTTTATATTTATCAGTGTATCTTCTAAGTTTTGTTTCTGTTCTGTGAGGTTTGTTCATGGAGTGAAAATAAACATCTCTTGCTGCTGTGCCTGTCTTTTGAGTTTACTAAGTTTTTCTGCCTGTGCTGATATTTTTAGTTTATTATTTATGATAGTGAATGAATAATCCTGATCCATTATAGTACTGCGCATTGCTTTTATCACGTCTATCTTTCTGAGTATTTTTGTTGATCTGTTCCCTCTTCTATGCTCTTCTAACAGTGACACTTCTAATTGTTTTATAGTTCTCTATTTGATACTTCTATGATGGCATGTGATTTCTCCCCATCCTCTCACTTACTGTGTTCTTGTGGTAAGAGTTACAGTACTGTATCCTATTTACTTCTGTTATATCGCATGAATCTCTATGAACAGTCCTAACTACTGTGTTCATTTGTTTTATCAAATGTCTAATTTATGGGGTTTTATTGACCTTCTGCAATCTATTTCTTTCATTGATCTTAATATGTCTCGCCATCTCTATTAAATCAAGTAGCTCTTCTCTTAGATCATTTTCGTCTAAACTGAGGGCACATTCTTTGTTTGCCATTTCCTGCGGGCATTCTATAGAATGTTCCAGAGCTTCTTCCTGTGCCATGTTCTCTTCAGTTTCACCTCATATCGTCCATTGCACTTTCATATGGGAACTCACTGGCCTAACACTCCACGGCATTGACTGTGCCAGAGTTGCCACAGTTTCCTATTCTTTGCCTTGCTGTATATAGCTCCAACTGAACCTTTGTACTGGTTTCCTGTGGAAGTGTCCAAAGTATCTTCATATGTCAACTGATTAGATGCTTCCTGCTCCACTGATTTCCCCTTAATTTGGGTGTCCACTGCTCGTTCCTGTTGTGTTGTTATCAAAGTTAAATTTTCTACACTAAATCCTTCACTTTGCAGGTAATCCATAACCTCTGTTTCTATTTCTTTAATTTCTCCATTGCTAATCCTCTTTTCTACTTTTCCTCTTTGTTTTCTTATTTTTTATATTGTAAAATTTTTCATATCTGGATGTCTTTGCATATATTTCTCTTCAAATATCTTTGGTACTGCTCTTTTCGCATTGATTAATTTTGCTTTCCCCTTTGCATAAATATTGCACCATATGAAATCTTTCTTTCCCATGTCCATATTTCTTCTTCAGTTGTCTCCTGTTCCTCTTGCTTCTCCTTACTTTGAGAACTAGTTGTTCCATCATGCTGTAATGACCTGTGTTAAACTTTCTACACTGATTCTTTCACTTCGCAAATATTCCATAACTTCAGCATCTAACTTCTACCTGACTAATCTTCTGTTCCACATTCCCTCTTTGTGATATTATTTTTTCATTGTGAAATTTTCCATATCTGGGTGCCTTTGCCTATATTTCTTTTCAACTATCTTTGGGTCTGCCTTTTCTGTGTTGATTAATTTGGCTTTCTCCCTTGCATAAATATTGCACAATATCAGATCTCTCTTTCTTTCCCATGTCCATATTTCTTTTTTATACACTTCAAACGTCTCTAAATTTTGTTCTTTAAATGTTCACACTTCCTCAGTCACTTCTTTTTCCAAATGGCACAAGGTTTCTTGGTCTAGATAGTGTTTTTCACAGATCTGTTGTATTCATAAACACAAATTTTTGTTTGAAGCTTCTAACAGTTTTTCTTGTGGAAGTATTTTTATTTCCTCTAATTTCTTTCTTAATCTTTTTGTATATCTTTTGTCTGGAAATTCTGGGCTTCTTGCATAACAGTAACAATACATAATTTCTTTCTTATCCTCAATAGTCCACTCTATCATCTATATGGCTCTTTTTGGCCTATCACTTTTTCTGATTTTTGTGGACTGCTACTTCCTTCTACAACTGGGGGGGGGGTCCTCCCCCCTGGGCCTGGCCTACCCCTACTATAGGAATACTTCCATGTCTTGAGGATTCTACACTGTCATTTTTTCCAGTCCTGGTACCAGTACAACTACCAGGTTTGGGCAGTTTTATATCCTAGGACTTGTGAACCCAGCTATCTTTTTTTTTATTTTTAACCTACTTCTGTGCATGATATATATGCCATACTATATAAAATGCAGTCTACATATCACTGTTGTCTTGGTAAGATTTTGTAAAAACAGGGTCCACCTCATGAAGGTACTCACCAAAACTTATGGATGTATTCATTTCCAGCAATACCTACCTCTTTTTGCTTTTTTTTTTGATTTTATCATCTCTCCATTTGTACCCTAGCTGGGAGAGTTTCTCAATGATACCCGAGTTAAGGATTGTGTCAAAACCCTAGGACAGATCAAGACGGGCAGTATGCACTGTCTCACCTTCATCCAGGCCTATCACACAGAATCAATGGGCTGTGACAACATCACAGATCATCTATCGAGTGACTCAGAACATATACTTACCTGACACAGTTGGATGCATACTTCAACACACCCTCCAAACAGATTATGTTCTTGTAGAAAGGTGTATATCAACATGTATCCATCTCAGTAGGGGGAACAGCACCTGATGCATGCAGGTATAGACACATCCTGACTCTCCTTATCTGTGAGGTGGACCAACATGTACTTATGGACCTTTTCTAAATGGACACTGGTAACATCTCAGCTGTGTGCAAAACACGTGTGAATTGTTAATGCTACATCCATGCCTGTTACATCTGTTAGATGGCCTCAAGAAGGTCATTGAGGGCATGCATGATGACAGCACTATCATCTTGTATAACATGACAAGGCCAAGGCATTTGACACAAATTCACACTGAGGTATTAACCCAACACTGTCACAAGCAGCATAAACACCTATATCACCAAGTGGGTAGACCAACAGATTACATACATAGCATGTAAATATGTTGAAATGTGTGAAGTGATCTATATCTTGAGTCTAGTGATCTGTACATCGCTGATGAATGCTAGGCCCTTTCCTGTCCATTATTTAAGTCACAGACATCAAAAATGACATACACATCCTGTGTCCAAACAGCTGTCTGGAGGATAATAAATACACCAAAGATTGCTGTTACAGCCATGACAACACATGAGATGAAACAAAAACACTGGGGAGGTATTTGTTACATTATGAAACCACACAACCCAATGATAATTTAGACATCACACCCCTATGAGCAAACCAAGAGGTATACGACCTGTGTACTGGGGTAGATGGTATGTGGAATGTCCTCCAGCTTGTGCTCACAGTGGTGACTACTCCCTTGTATGTAGCGCAACTCCTGCATATGTGCAGGACGTCCACATCAAAGGCCATAATACCGCCACAGTTCACAGCCTTTATCACACCAATAACTTAGCACAATGCACCTTCTTCATGTACCTCCCTACACATCTTCCAGTGATGTGTAACTGAAGTGTACTGCCTTTGCCACAGTGAGCTCCACACATCTTATTGGTGATACCTAGGTATTCTTTTTGCTGCATAAACATTACTGTCTAATGGTGCAGAACCCCCATAAAGGTATTATACTAGATGCACATGTGATACTTTTCTGCTGATGTACATAGTACATACATAGCTGTTTGACAACATTGATGGCATGGGTTAAATTTGTGAGAGTATGGATTGTGCCATATATATCCCATGCACACCATTCAACTAGCCTGGATTTATCATAATGTCACATACAGGTATAGCAGTGTCTCTCTTAACACCTTCAGCAGATGTTACAATACAAGGACGGTGTGCCTGATTGCCCTCATAGATTGCTGACATGTCATAATAGTTCTACAAGTGTGTTTGTGCATAACCATCTATGATCACTCAGAATCACATGTTATGTCAGAGACAAGGGATTACTTGTGGTATTACTCTGATTTTGTCCATGACTGTGTGTGCTACTGTTTACAGCTGTCCATGAGCCTCTAACTGTGTCCCACTTGGTGGAGACCTCTGTTGACATTAAATTCATATTCAGGCAAATATGTTTGCACAGTTTCACAGTATGCATCTAACCCTGATTGTATGTAACATCCCTGATAGATGTCCTCTCCACTGTTCATGTCAAAATGCTTATATCACAAAGACATCCTTCTCCATTATTATGGCACCTTGTGTGACAGTCACATAATATACATTTTGATTGTGCAGTCCATACTGTACCATGTCAATATGTGATCCTGCTACAACTGTCTTCCATTTACATTTGCTGTACATTACAATGATTCACCTGTCCTCTTTCCCTGTGTTCATTCGTACAATTCATCTGTATCCCTGTTCTACACAGCACACTTCCCCTGACTGTTTCTTTTAAATGGCAGTCTATGTACAGTTACGGATTATTTACACAATTTTGTACAGAATGTCTGAAATGTGATTCCACAATACTCTGCACTGTATGCACTGTCTTGTAATGCATTTGAACCATATACATTGCTATATTATTAACCCTGGTAATCACTGTGGCATTCTGTGCAGAAAACAGTCTCTTGGCCCCTGTTTACATTTAAATGCTGTGCATGGTATGAATTTGTAATACGCTCTGCTGCTCACCATGCAAAAATGTAAACTCTGTGTAGGCTTTGCATGAAGCCTACATGGAGTGTATTGAATCCCCAGGGCAGCCTTTTTTAGTGGTAGATAAGTATCATTAGGGATGTCTCATGAATAAACAGTAAACAATGAAGGTGGATAATGACCACAATCCTGAAACAAAACAAAAACATCTACCAACGAATAAGACTGACAACTCTAGAAAGGAAACCAGGTATCAACCACAAGAAGTTCAATATTAGCTTTTCATCTGCCAGCAAGAAACGGGGACTTCATCAGAATAATGCTACCAGCCATTGAGCTTTATACAGTTGAGACCTAGAAATGTTACTCTGTAAGAAGTAAAAAGAAATGAAGTCACTGGATTGTCATGAAAGTATTGAAACATATTTCTAACAAAAAGCATATGGTCTTGTCAGCTTTGGAAAAATTCAAAGGAGAGAAAGATAAGAATACCATGAAGTCTGATAAAAGCAGTTACTTGTGCTACACACTTTGTCAATACCCTTTGAGCTGTAGAAAGACCAAAGGGTAAAGAAGAGAAGTGACAATGTGAACTAGAAACATAAAATGTTAAATAGCATCTGAAGACCCTGTGAATGGGTATGTGATGACAGGCATATTTGAGGTCCAGATGCTCCAGAAAACATAGAGGAGGGTTAAGGATAAAAACTGAAGGATAAGCATTCTGAATTTTGGAACTTTTATGAGGAAGAGGAGGAAAGACAAGTACAGTACAGGTCTCTAGTCTGTGTGTGTGTGTGTGTGTGTGTGTGTGTGTGTGTGTGTGTGTGTGTGTGTGTGTGTGAGTGTGTGTTTGTGTGCACGCGCGCGCATGTGTGTGTGTGTGTGTAGAGGGGGCTACAAGAAATATCCTTGAGTAAAATCCTTTTCCCTACTGGGATTTTTGAACTGGTGCTATGACACACTGAGATATCACTTTAGAAAGAAGGGGGGAGGGGAAAAAGATGGCTCTAACTTTCTGGGTGTTGAGGATCACTCAGATTTGGGAAAAATGAGTTCCAATGCCACTTGAATCCATTCTGGACAATTTCTAGTACCCAGGAATCTGCTGTGATGTCATTTCAAACAGAAAAACAAAGATAATGATTACCTGTGAAATTTAATGGATGGCTAGGGTGGGAAGAGGAATGGGTGGGAGAAACAGGTACTTGTACATTTTTCTTGGCCTATGACTGCAGCTGAGTCGCACCTCTTTTTTTTTTAATTGCCACTGTTTCTTGCACTACTGTTTTCTAGATTTTTGCTAGAATTGTTTAAAGGATTTCATATAAAATGATCCAGGACTGGAGGGATAGTTTCTGTTGTACTTTGGTAGAGGTGATTAAAAAATCTCTTTAACCCTCTTGTACAGGTTTCTCCTTTTATTTATTTTTTTTTATGTCAAATGAACAGGCACCAAATGCTTCTTTGTCCAAAGGAGTATTAAGGATTTGTTCCTTAACAACTTTTGGAAAATTTTGTGATCTAAGCTATACAGCTCTGCATATCATTGCCCCTGCTTCAGCTACACAGAACACTGAATCAGCTGCATTATGTCAGCACTTTAAGGAATGTTTTGTTATTTGAGAAGCAGAAGAAATAGAAACCATGACAATTAAAGCAGATTTTACCTCAGAGAAAGGTAACCAGGCAGTTGTTTTTTCATAACTGCAAAGGTTCCCATTTGGTCATACAAGCCTGACAGTTGAGCATTCTAAAGACTAAGGCTGAAGAAGTACACATTTTGTCCATACCTATCAAAAGCCCTTATATCCTTGACTGAAGGCACAGGGTTATTAATAGTAAGTTACTTACAACTAGTATCTTCTTCTTCTTTCGGCTTTTCCCAGTTAGGGGTCGTCACAGTAGACCACTTGTCCACTCATGATTGGCAGTGGAGTTTTACAGTATCGAGTTGCCAGCCCAGCGCCCAACCTTCCACAGAAGGCACACGCGCACACACACACAAACACACACACACACACACACACACACACACACACACACACACACACACACACAAACGCCTCGGGCCAAATATAGTGTCCAATCCACATACAGCATGTCTTTGGGATGTGGGAGGAAAGCGGAGCACCCAGAGGAAACCCACAGGACCACAGGGAGGACAAGCAGACTCCACACAGAAGGCACCCCAGCTGAGGATCGAACCGGAGAACCTCTTGCTGTGAGGCGGCAACGCTAACCGCTGTAGCGCCACAGCTGCCCTTACTTAGAACTAGTATACCTGTCTAAATTAAAGAAGGACCTGCCACAGGTTTACAGAACTGGAATTTGTGGGACTGGCATACCTTGCAAAGGCTATCGAGCTTTTGGGGTTCAGGAGGCTAAATGTCTGGGGAACCACAAGCAGTGCTGAAGGTGTCCTCTAGAGTACCAATAACAGTGGGATGGCCAGAGGTTTGGGAATATCAACTTAAAAAAGTTTGGAATATCTCTTCTGAGTTTCAGAAATTTCTTTCTCTTCCCATTGGAAAAAGTCCTTCATCTAGCATATGGTGACTGAAAAATATATTATCTCTACAAGTTAATCTGACAATGCTTTTTCCTCAGATTCTAACTCCAAATGGTCAGGAAAAGACACGTGTAACATAGTTCAGTCCAATTTCTTCAACATCTGACTGGGAGTTAACTGTCAGAGGTGGAAAAAGACCTTTCCCTTTTTAAATGAGAAGAAGCTATGGATGCAGACAGATTTAAAAGCTTTAAAAAGCCCTTTGGTAAAACAATACCATTCCTCCTTGGCTACTTTGGCACAGGGGGTTGAAGGAAGACAAATATGTTTAGTTTTTTTTTTTTTAATTTATAATCCAAAAGAGAAGTACAGGAGCAAACCAAGGCATATTTTTTATACATATGTATTGTTTTTGCATACTGAAAAGTCTGAATCAGGAATAGGAAGTGATGTCATCCCTATTTCCTTATAAAATGTGACTTGATTTTATTCAGTGTTTGTTATGGTTTGAAAAAGCCCTTACAGGGTGAAAGCACTTACCAATAAAACGGCTTGGATTTTACCTGTTTTTGCTACGGATTCAGTCATTGTTTGAACTAGCATTTATTTTTGCTGCTTGAATAAGCCTGAGTGACTGCTGGATTTATGCTGATTTTTGTTGCCAGCCTTGGTTTGCTCCTGTACTTCTCTTTTGGATTATTTATTTATTTTATTAGTAACAGGAGCATTTGTATCGTGATAACACTTACTCTTATAGTATATATTTTTTTAATTTATTTTTTTTCTGAGAGTGTCTAAAGTCGCACTGGAATCCAATGAATAGATTTAGATTGGTGAACATGGTACTTCTTGCCATGGCACACTTGAGTGATACCATCTGACCCTTCCAAAATTACTAAGCAAAGTTCTCATTTCTCGGACGTAGTTGTATGTCTAACTCTTAAGGATGAGTTATTTTCCCAACCCTTAGCCGCATCTTTAGAAGCTGCACCAGAGGGGTCAGAAGAGAGTGATGGACAGTCCAAGGACTGTGATAAGGCCACAGCACAGTCAACAACTGGAGACTGGGGAAGAGAGAACAAAGGCAGAAACCACTTTAGAAATCTCTTTGACTATTTTCTTTTCCTTAGGAGCTGAAAGAGGGATGTCTGAGGTACACAAACTAGAGTTCATTGATGTTTAGTAACAGCCTTAAGCTGTCGACTCTCTAGATATATAGTCAGGCTGATAAGCCAACTTCTTATGCTCTTAGAAGTAAAGGACAAAGAGATGTTACAAAAACAGACTTTGTGAGACCTCACTAGACAAACAAGCAAGCTGTGTGGGTATATTTATATAGAATTTGTCTGCCACAGAGACAATTCACTTTTCTCGTGCATGTAAGAATCCAATTTTACACAATTTGTATACAAAATGAAAGGAAAGCCCCCAAAAGGGGTACTTATCTGCCCAAAAGTTCAAACCAACCAACTGCCAGAAAAAGGAAAGTGCAGTTAAGACAGAGTTTGACTGAAGTCATCAACAGCAAGAAAGTTCTGAATTTTGGTACCCATAAGTCTGTTTCATGCCAACATGCTGTTGAATATCATTAGATGTATGGTGCACAACATGGAAGATGCTCAAAAGCTTTTGTATACTAGCTGGACATCTGATCCTTGGCAAAATACATCCCATATAGTTATATGCTACTGCAATGATGATCTAATGATAAACATTAGGATTTTACTTGATTGTTGTAATGAGTGGTAAAAGATCTGCTTCTATGAGGTCCCACAACTCTACAGTCTTTTGAAAGATGTATGCATCCAGAATCTACCTGTGAGCCAGTGTTATCTTCATCCTCAAGGCATCTACCAAATGATTCTGAAAACAAACTGCTGAAAGATACAGGTTAATCTGTAAAAGCCATCTCAGATTTTGTTCCATTTATTTATTTTTTTATTTATCATTTGTTGTCTCAGTTAGTCCCACTAGGCTAGTGAAAATTTGGCCAGAGTGACAAACAACTTTTCCCACTCTTTTAAACAGCAGCCATGAGATCTTTTACATCCACCTGAAACACCACCAACTCAAGCAGATGGACCTAAGCTTAGCATCTCATCTGCAGGATGATACATTCAGCAGTGTTGCACCCCCTAATGCTGCACTGCAAAGTCAGCAACCCAAACAGCCAGAGTGGGAAGAACCCATAGCTTTCTGGCCTTTCAGGTACCAAAGGTGAGTGTACTGCCTGTTATGCTACTGACACTGTGCTTGCCTCCTTATGTTTGTTGGAAAGAAATGTGTCCTCATAATCTGTTTATGTTTCACATCACCGGACTGTTATCTAAATGTCCTGGATGGTTTTGGAAAGATATTAGAGCTTTGTACACTGCTTTCATTTCTTTAATGTAAAGATATTTCTCCTGTTAAGACAAGTTTCTCTGAACAGATTTATGAAGACAGCACCTCAAGTATAATCTCAGCCTGGTGTCAGACATTTGATCATGGATAGTGTGTCATTCTGATGTATAAATTTGATGTGACTGCCCAGCATAAGAATTCAGTTTTTGCATACTGAGAAACAGGAACGGTCATCCACACTAGATTCTTGGCCTGATTCTATAGTTTTCTAAGATGCTGCCGAGATGTCCTTCTATATCACTATTGCAGCATCCAAAACAGAAGGAATCTCCTGCCCAGGGCAGCCTGATGCTTGGTCAGTATATGAAAATCTAATGATCTTGTATGCACCGTACGTCACATTTATGGTCCCCATAGAAAATGCAGGGCATAAAAGGGACATACGGATGCAACAAACCAGAACTTCTTTGCCGCCAGTATGAACACTACTTTTGTTAGTTGGTCTGAATGCCATGATGCTGTACTGAATATATGCCACCAGATAAGTTCCCCATTGGTGTAATTTTTTTTTTTACTTTCTTGGTCTTACATTTTATTTTGCTTCCTACAGTTCATGCCATCCAAGAAGGGAAAATGTCAGTGTGGGGTTCCCCATAAGGATTGTCACAAACAGTGTCTTTTTTTTGAGTGCTTCCTGTAGATCAGTGTGTGTGATATACCCTTAAGAAGCATTCCAGTCAGTGGGTACATGCATATATGTACTGAGCACATGCAAGCAAGAGTGTCATTTTGAGTAAGCAGCCATAGTGAGAGCATGCATGTTTGTAGTCGGTCAGTTAGTTAGATAATTTAACTTCAATGTTCCTGCTGTCCATCCTGATGTGTTTGTATATTATAAACTACTTAAATGAACACCCAAGCCTCATCATCTTCTTGATGCACATAAGATGAGTGACATGGTGTCAAAATGGAATCCAGAGTCACAGCCATTAGGTAACCAGTTAACATTGGAGGAATATACTGGCGTGGATCATCCCTACTGCTCAAATGACTCTCAGAACAGGTCAGAAACAAATTCCAGGTACTAAAACTATCTTAAATGATTTCTTTCACTACAAATATAAAACAAAATACTCAAAAAGCTTAAAACAATATTTTTTATCAAACCAAATGTCTGAAACGGTGCCATATTAGTTAAAACATTCTAAATTACAAATACATTTCAAACAATATCCAAATCACATAAAATGTACAAAACAGGGAAAACGAACACATTTTTTTCACTGTTTGCTACTTTTTCATATTAACTAAAGCTATTCCAAGTATCTGAAGTGTGCAAAGTGTTTGAGGGGTATGCAGTATTACAGTGCAGTTATTTCACAAAGTACAGTTATTTCAAAGAATATTTTGCAGAGTACAGTCTTTTGAAGAGCTTATTGAGCATTTGCATACTATTACAAGTACCTGGTGTGTCTGCATGTTCATACATAATTACAAGGACCAAGATTGCATTGTGTTTTGCTATACTTTGTGAGCATGGCAGAAAGATTTTGCAGACCCACACCACTTATATTGCCAAAAATTGGAGAGCATTTGAGCAGGAATACAATATTTTCATACAGGCTGCTTTTTCTGACAAAGATATATGTACTAAGGCATTTATTCTCCTTAATTTAGCTGGTTTAGAGGCCATTAAAAGTCAGCATTCATTTGTGTATGCCCCAGCTGTGTTTGCAGGGGAGAGGGAAGATCAACATATTGTGGTACCAGCTGAAATGCGGGAGGACCCTAAATGCTTAAAATGTAAATTTAGAGAGATGCATAACCCCCAAACGAATATTACAATGGAAAGGCACTTATTTTACACATGGGATCAAAAGTTCGGTGAAACTTTTTTTTTTTTTGAGAAATAAGGCTAAAACGTGCACATTTGGTGATTTGAGAGATGAGTTGCTAAAGGACAGACTTGTGTGTGGTATTAACAATGACACAGTGAGAAACATTTTGCTTCGAAACAGTGATATGACTTTGAATAAGGCCATTGAGATTTTTCAAATATATGAGCTTACAGAAAAGCACTCAAGTATGCTTACAAATGAGAATAGCTGGGGAAGGCACAGTAACACAGCTCATGTAGATAGTATGCAACGTGTGGTTAGAAGAAACAGGCCAAAGCACAAGGCAGCCACTGTGAGTCCTGCAGTAGTCCCTGGGAAACCCACAGCCTTTCTAGCAAGTTCCAAGTCAAGGTCTTTAAAACCTACATGTTCAGTGCAGCATAGGGGTGACTCAGCAAAACCCATAGCAAATCTTATAGTCAACTGTTGTAATTGCAGTGGCAATCACGAGCCCTAATGAGAAAAGTGTTTAGCTTTTGGTCAGCAGAGTCATTCTTGCAATAAGTGGAATAATTTCAAATAGTTTTGTAAATTAAATAAGGCACATTCTGTTATTAAAAGAGGGCATCCCAAGAGGCAAGTTGATCAATTAGAAAGCTGCTACCTTACTTTTTATGTTGATGGTGTGTCTGTTAATGCAGTAGATTTGTGAGCAAAGAATGAAATATTTTGTACTGTTTGGATTAATGGGAGTCCTCCTGAGCTCAAAGCAGATACTGGCTCAAAGTGCAATGTTATGTCAGCAGAAACATTTGCTAGAGTAAAAGCTACAGACCATCTTGATTTAACAAAGTGTGCAGAGCTTGTTGCATATGGTGGTGAAGAAATTTAAACCAAAGGCTCAGTAATGCTTTCATGTTACTCTGCTGGGAACACCTATGACTTGCAATATTACGTAGTCAAGAGACATGCGCAGTCATTATTAGGCCTCAGAGACAGTTTGAAACTAGGACGGCTTTCACTTAATAAGGAAGTCTACCATGTAAGCCTGCATGACAACAGCTCAAATTTTGCCCAAACTATTTTTTCTGAGTATGCTGATATTTTTGCAGACAAACTAGGCAAACTATCAGTTGTGTACTCCATGAAGTTAGACCCAGAGGTCAGCCCAGTTGTCAGACCAGCACGGAAAGTTCCAGTAGCTATGCAGAACACAGTTAAAGCCGAGTTAGACAAAATGGTACAGCAAAGAGTAATTTATCCAGTGAAGAACCTACTGAATGGCTATCCTCCATGGTAGTAGCTCATAACAAAAGCTCAGATGATATCAGAATATGTATTGATCCAAGAGATTTAAACAAAGCATTAAAAAGGCCTAAGCATCCAATGTGCACAGTCAAAGAGGTTGCTGCTCTCATGCCAACTGCCACTGTTTTTCTGTCTTAGATGCAAAAAGTTCATTTTGGCAGATTTTGCATGACCAAAAATCTTCATTGTTAACCACATTCAGTAGACCATTTGGAAGATACAGATTTCTGAGAAAGCCATTTGGAATAAATTCTGCCAGTGAAGTCTTTCAGCATGCAATAGGGCAATTTTTAGGGCTATCTGTGTGCTATTATAGTAGATGATATTCTTGTAGGAGGCAATGGTGAAGTCGAACATGACAGAAACCTCAAGAAAGTTCTAGAAAGAGCACATGAAGTGAATATTAAGCTCAATCCTCAGAAGTGCAAATTCAGGCTACAAGAAGTTACTTATGTTGGCCACTTGTTTACCAGTTCAGGCTTAAGACCAGATCCTTCTAAGCAGATGGCTATTCTTGAGATGCCAGCTCCAGACAATGTTCAAGTCCATCGTTTTCTTGGCATGGTCAACTATCTAGGCAAATTCATTGCAGATTATAGACAACTTTCAGCACTGCTAAGAGAGCTGACATGCAAAGATGTAATTTGGTCATGGTCAGAATGGTACCAATGAGTATTTGAAGTCTTGAAACAGAAAATTGCTAGTCCACCAACTCTCAGCTACTATTATGTTCATAAGTCAATTACTCTTTCCTAAGTTTGGTCTAGGTGCAGTCATTCTTCAAGAGGGTAGACCAATTGCCTATGCTTTGACAATTCTTACCCAGACTGAGATGCAGTATGCCCAGACTGAAAAAGAGCTTTTGGTCATTGTGTTTGCTTGTTCGAACTTCCCTGATTATATTTATGGCCGGCCTATCCAGACTGAAACAGATCATCAACCTTTGGTCACTATTTTGAGAAAGCGCATGCATACAGCTTCTGCCAGATTGCAACGTATGATGGTCAAAATGCAGAAGTACAATTTCAATCTTGTTTACACAAAAAGCAAACTTCTTTATCTTGCTGATACTTTATCCAGATCACCCAGAAACAACATAGAACAGTGTACCAGTGAGCAACTTGATTTTGAGGTCATGGAAGTGAGAATTATTTTTTCCATACGTCTTGATGAGCTCAGAACTCATACAGCTTCATATTCAGCTCTCCAGAAACGAAACCTATTTATCAGTTGAGGATGGCCATCAAAGCAATGTTGTTTACCAGTAGAAGTGCAACCATATTTTCCTCACAGACATAAGATCTTGTCAGACAATGGTATCATCATGAAAGGTCCTAAAGTGATTGTTTCAAAATCTTTGTAACAAGAGTACATTAAATTCTTGCATTGTGGTTACCCATGAACTGACTCTACCAAAAGAAGAGCGAGAGATCTAGTATTTTGGCCTTCTGTGTCAAGAGACATTTAGAAAGTCCTTTCATCTTGTTCAGTATGTAACAGTACAAAGCCACAGCAACAGAAAGAACCACTTTAGCCAAGCCAGATTCCTGAATTACCTTTGTCAACAATAGCTAGATATATCTTTGAGTGGAATGGTCAGTATTACTTGGTACTAGTAGACTCTTATTCAAATTGGTTCGAGATTGACCTACTTCCTAACCTAACCTCCAGCGCTGTCATTACTAAGTTGAAACATCATTTTTTTCTGTCTATGGTAGTCCACACGAGGTTATTTCTGACAATGGTTCACAGTTTACCAGTCAGCAGTTCAAGAAATTTGCAGAAGAGTGGGACTTTGTTCATATTACAAGTAGTCTTGAATACCCTCGGTCAAAAGGCTTGGCTAAATGTGCAGTTCAAAGTGCAAACAGTTGTAAGAGAAATCCAGATGTGACAATACCAATGTTTTCCTAAACTTGTTGAATCTCAGAAACATTCCTTGTGATAATCATCTAGGCTCACCTGCCCAATACCTTATGTCAAGACAAATTATACACGAAAACAAGTGCACCAACACTTCAAACCAGATCTGTATCATGAGGGAACTTTTTAAAAATGTTATTTAAACAGAACTTAATGTTTTTAAGTTTGTCTGAAGAAGTCACTGTACCACAGTGACGAAAAGTGCTTTACAAAATAAACTGTGGACTGGTTTGAAGTGTTGGTGCACTTGTTTTCGTGTATAACTAGTTTTAGTATTCTGTTTGTCGAATTTCATCATTATTTCAAGACAAACCAAAACTACACTACCTATCACCAGTAATCTATTGGTTCTAAGTGCTAAAAACAAAAAGCATTTGTCCCAGAAGTCTTACTATGATAGATCCAATAAACCACTCCATTCTTTAGAAAAAGGGGAGATATTGAGGATGCAGACATCAAAAGGTTTTGATCGCATCGGATTTGTGAAAAGTTTGTGTCAACAGCTGAGATCGTATATTGTGGAATCACATGGAATGGAATTTAGATGAAATCAGAAGCATTTACCAGTGTGTCTTAACCAGTGTTACAGCATCTTGCCTGTGACAAAGACTCTAGTTCTCTGAGTGACTTGTCCAATGTTCCTGTTCCAGAGGACATTCCATCAGTAATCCCTGTTCCTGAGAAAATCCCTGAGAGTCCCGAGGTAGAACATTCCCCAATGACTGTCCCTGTTGATAAACCCATTTCTAATCATTATGTCATGAGATCAGGTTGAATCTCAAAACCTTGTTCCAGATACATGCCAATGTGGACATGACTGTTGTCTTTTTTATTATTTTCTGTATAATTACATGCCTATTGAAATGTCATTGCTAATATAAGACAGCTCAGTAAAGAGGGAGGATGCACATCAGAGTGTGTGATATACCTTTAAGAAGTATTCCTGTCAGTGGGCACATGCATATATGTACTGAGCACATGCAAGCAAGAGTGTCATTTTGAGCGAGCAGCCAGAGTGAGAGTATGCATGTTTGTACTCAGTTAGTTTGTTTAAGTTCAATGTTCCTGCTATCCATCCTGATGTGTTTGTATATAATAAACTACTTAAACGAACATCCAAGCTTCACTGTGTTCTTGATGCACATAAGACGAGCAACACTTCCCATGACCATACATCTTGTAGTATATGTAAGGCATTTGTGCCTAAGACTCTCAGAAGCCATTTGTCTTCCCTGACCATTTATCCTGAAAACCAATGGTTTAGACAGTTAGCCCAGGGTTCCATGGCAGAATCCTTTATCCTTGAGATACTCCTGCTAGGTAAGAAGGCCAAGAAGTCTTGGCTAGATTCTTTAGCTGGCCAGCCTTCATCAGACATTCTTCTAGAAGTGGGTAATAGCTCTGTAGGTCATTCAGTGTCTATGTGGGATTCTTCTGCTGCGACTATGTCAGAAGCCAGCATGGGTCTACCCTTCCACACGTCCTCTGAGGCTTTGCAGGTGACTGCTTCAGACATCAAGAGGGAACCACGGTTGATTATCTCAGAGGGTCTAGAGGGATTTCACAGATATTTGTCAGGGAGGAAGTTCCAGGTTCTCTTATCCAATCTCAGCAAGGGTCAGAACTTCTGGTATTTATTAGGACTGATGTCCCTTTTCCAAGAAAAGACAAAAGCTGAAACATGTTTCAGTCTGTCCTAAGGATCCTCAAAGGGAATGGCAGGAGTTTACTCAGGTCTTGTTTTCTGTCTTGACAGCCCTAAGGCTTCATCAAGGGGTTTTGGTACCTCTTCTTCCTTGGACCTCTACCCCTTCTAAATGGCTTAGGGAACTGGAGTCCTCAGATGAGGATTCAGTGTCTGATGAGGGGTCCTTATCCTATTCTTAACAGATGCCTTCACCTTTGGCTTATGGTTCTGATGAAGAGAAATCTGTTAGCCCTAGGTCTCCTTTTGAGGAATTGTCCTTTGGGGACATAATTGCTAGGATGATGGAATACTTTAAATGGGATTCTTCTCAAGTGTCTGATATTCAGAGAAGATATTGAGTTGCCTCAGGTGGACATTTCTAAACCATTGGCATTTCCTCCTGTGTTGACTGCCTTGTTAGATACTTTCATTGCACTTCCAAGTCTCCTGATTCTCAGCCTCCTTCTCCTAAGAAAACTGATAGGTTTGATAAGGTTCCTGAGTACTGTCAGTTTTTATTTAAATGTCCTTCTGCTGACCCAGCTGCGATGTCAAGCTCTTCTGACAAACCTTTTGTCCTCTTCCAAACGTTTGCCTTCTGCCTTCTGATAAGGACAGTAGGATAATGGAGAGGACTGGTAAGAAAGATTACACTGCTTCTACTTTGGCCTTTATGGCTGTTAATTACCAGATCCACATAACCAGGTATGCTCTGGCCTTGACTGCTCAGGCTTTTCAGGTTATTTCTAACTTCCCTGATTCTGAAGGCAAATCCTCTGCCTTATCTTTTTTAGGTTCTGCTTCTCAACTGTCTCACCACTCTTAAGTATAGCTATGATGCTGCTGATGCCTTTTCCAGGGCTGCGGCTTTTGGGATGGTAATGAGGCGTTATTCTTGGCTTCATCTTCAGTCTCTGCCTGAGGATATTAAAGCCAAGTTGTTGGATGCTCCTTTGGATAATAAACATCTTTGTGGGACTGCTGCTGCTGCTGACATGTCTAAGTTCTTCAAAAGAAAGGCAAAGCCTTACAGGACCTTAAACATTTTTTTGTCTCTCCTATCTCTAAGTTTGAGGAATTATCCTTCTAGATTTGCTTTTGTTAACAGGCAACCCCATCAGGCCTCTAAGGGCAGGAAAAGTGGGAGGTGGGTCCCCTCTGCTAAGGCTTCTCAGATTTCTGTGGCCCAGAAGCTACCTTTATCTGATAAGCATGCTTCTCCTCGACAATCCCTCCTTCTTTTACGCCAGGTTCCTTTGCCCCTTCAACTTTCCTTTTGTATTCCAATATGGTGTCTCATCACTTCAGACTGTTGTGTTCTTTCTATCATCCATCAGGGTTACTTCATGGTCTCTCCCTCCTTTTTCAGTGATTCCTCAAACTCCTCTAGAGCAGCTTCCTCATTTTCTGCAGGTTCTATGGCCCCTGGTGAACCAAGGAATCATTCAACCTGTTTCCCACTCCCAAGTGGGAAAGTGTTTTTATACCAGGATGTTCCTGGTTCGTCAAAAGCCTTCTTTCAGTCTCTTCTTCCTATGAATGCCATGTCAGCCAGGGAGTTTCTTCAGGCCCTGGAATTCATGGCCTCTTCTATTCCAATGATTCCTCTTGCCAGACTGCATATGCGGAAGTTTCAATGGTACCTCAAGTCAGTTTGGCTGTAGCACTGTCACCCTCTGGATTTCAGTGCACCTATCCTCCCCTGTCTAAAGAAAGAATTTGAGTGGGGGATTCAACAGTTTACTCTCAATCCAGGGTGGCCATTTCAGCCTCCTGTCCCTTCTCAAGAACTGTTCACTGATGCATTACACATGGAGTAGGAGGCTTTTTTTGGTCACCTGAAAGTTCAGGGTCTCTGGCCTTCCCATCAGCAGTTGGACCATATCAACATAAAATGGTGAGATCCCTGATTCTGGCCCTTCAAGCTTTTTACCTATGTATGTCAAGAAGCAGGGAGGCATGAAATCTAACCTCCAGGATGGCTCTTCAGGCTTGGGAGGTGGCTCTTAGTTATCAGTTAACTCTTCAGGACGTATACATTCCTTTAGCGCACAATCTAGTCTCTGATCAAGTCCAAAACACAGGCTCATGAATGGATGTTTCACACAGACATGCTTCTGAACATTGTCCATCAGTGTGGTATTCCTCAGGCAGCTTCATCTCTTCTGTTCCAGAGTGCCATGCCATCTGGCATGGAAGAAGGATGTCCTTTATTTTCCTTGGAAGGGGAATATTTCTTTATGCTTCCCCCACTTTGTCAGCTTCCAACAGTCCTGCTGAAGATTCAGCTTCACTCTCCAAAAATCATGCTAGTGACTCCCTTTTGGCCAGGACAGCACTGGTTCCCCCTCTTAATGCATGTGATCAGGGGCAATCACCACAAGTTACCTCACTGATTGGATCTCATCACACAGGACAAGGAGTCTCTCATCCATCCTCAGTTGTCCACTCTTCAACTGACACTATGAGTGATCCCTTTCAGGCATGTCTTTTCTGATGACATGCTCAGGGTTTTATAGGAGGCAAGGAAACCCTCTACCAAGAAATCTTATGTGTCCAAATGGAAAAGATTTTCTGTCTGGTGCCATGCTTTTTTAGTGGGTGTCCCTCTGGTCCTCTCTTATTTGTGTAAGTTGCTCCAGTCTGGCCTGGTCTATTCTTATGTCAGCCATTTCTTGTCAGCCACTTGTCAGCCATTTCTGCTTGTCTACCCTTGAATTCTCATTTGTATTCTCATTTTGAGGTCAAACAATTTCTTCAAGGTATTCTCCATATTAGAAAGCACCAAATAGACCAGCAAGGCAGCACAGAGTTCAATAAATTTATTAGATACTGGTATAAATAACAGACTAGTTTCGGCAAACAGCCTTCTTCAGTGTAAAACAGTATATACTGTTTTACACTGAAGAAGGCTGTTTGCCGAAACTAGTCTGTTATTTATACCAGTATCTAATAAATTTATTGAACTCTGTGCTGCCTTGCTGGTCTATTTGGTGCTTTCTACTTGGTTTGGACCGTGCATTCCCTCGTGCATAGGACTTGGTTTGCTCTGATTCTCCATATTAGGCCTCCAAGGAAACCTATTCCACCTCCTTGGAACATTAATTTTGTTTTGGAAAAATTGACCCAGGCTACTTTTGAGCCTGCAGATTCTGTTTCTTTGCAGCATTGTACCCAGAAGACTATTTTGTTGCTGACTCTTACTTCTTCTTTGATGGTTTCTGAGCTCCAGACCCTTATGGCCATTCCTCCTTTTTTCATTTTTTCACAGGGACATGGTGGGTGTCCCTTCATACTAATCATTTTATGCCCAAGGCAGTAAATGAGTTGCCCTTGAATCAATCAGTACAACTCCCTTCCTTTTTCCCTTTTCCTCAGTCTGCTAGTGAGTGGTTCTGCATACCTTAGATTTGCACAGACAGCTCAGGTACTATTTGGATAAAACTAAGGCCATTCTTAAGTCTGATCAGCTTTTTGTTTCCTTTCATCTCCTCCTGGATATCCAAGTCCATTAGTTTTGTTATTCTTTTTATGGCAAATCTCTTGTCTACTTCTGTTAGTGTTCATTCCAATAGGGCTGTTGCCTCTTCTGGTGCCTTCAAGGGGTTGGATACCAATTCCATCCTTGAAGCTGCTACTTGGTCTTCAGTGCATATCTTTACAAAGCATTACAAGTTAGATATGGTTTCTGGGGCCAGAGCAGGTTTTGCTGAAACCATTTTATCTGGGTTTGTTGAGGGCTTTTCTCAGCCTTCTACCTCCTATTTTGTTACTTGAGCTTTTTTACTTTCCCTTCTGTTTTGGATACTGCAACAGTGAAACAGAAGGACATAGTACAGTTGTGTAAAATCTTACCATAGCAGTAGATGTCTTTCTTTTCACTGTGGCAATACTTTCTCCTTCCCTCCAACCCCCTTTTTGTTTGTTTTCTTTTTTGTTTTAGATTCTCTTCTCTCTGAGGGTTTCTCATTTTTCTTCTTCTACATTTTTTCCTTCTGGATATACATGGACTCCTTTGTCCTATGGAGACTGCTCTCTTCAGTGGCAATTCAGTTCTTGGTAGTTGAGTTTGTACATCACTTTTATGCTCTCTGTTCTGTGTGGGAAACATAAATGTGACGTATGGTGCATACAAGATCATTAGGCTTTTATAAACTGGCCGAGCATTGGGCTGCCCTGGGCAGGACATCCCTTCTGTTTTGGATATTGCAACAGTGAAGAGAAGGATTTCTCCTATTATGATAAGATTTTACACAACTGTACCTTTTCATCATGTAAGTTTTCCATGAAGTACTACTAAGATTAAAGAAGACATACCACAAAACTCTCAGAAACTGTCTTCCTGTGATTTCTAGTTTGTTAAGCAAAGTTTACAAACATTTTCCATATTTCCGCTTCCTGGTCCAATGTAGGAAAAGCATTCATAAGACTACAACTGTCCCCAGAAAAAGTTACTGATGTTGAGGTGATCCGAGAACACTTTTTGTGATTTATTATCTCCACAGTCTGAAACAACAAAATGGTTTGTTCAGTATGGTGAAATAACAGTTCTCTTGTCAATGCCACTATAAAACAATCACCATAATAAGAAAATCATGGTATGTTTTGCTTTCCTAGTATGCTAACAGTGAAGACAACCATTTCTTAAGAAGTTTGGGGCTGGAGATAGCCCAAAAACAGGATGAAAACTTAGAATGTTGCTCTGCTTTTTACAAACTTGAGGTTTGTTTGTTTTGAGACAGTATCACTGGAATGCAAAGATGTACATTTTCCATGCCCACTGCTGCCATTGTAAGGAAGGAAGTACAGTACAGAAATACCCTCCTGAATGATTTTGTGTTGCTAACCTTTTAATGTTTTCTAGTCCACAGTAGCTTTTTTCAAAATAAAAGACTGTGACACTGCAGTAACTGGAAAAGAGAATGTAAAAACAACATTTCTGTAAACAGATTTAATCAATCTGATATTAAGAAGGCAAAAATATACTTCCCTTGCCTGAAACAGAAGCTATAGGCTGCCTTCAGTTGTAATCAAAGGAAGAACCAGACAGTCCACTGGATTTACTATCTAGCAATGAGCAGGTTAAGCTTGCAGCAATAAATTTGCCTAAAGCTTTAAACAGCACTCCCTGTTAGCAATGATTTGAACATAAAAAGTACAGTGAGAAGGGCTGTTGGCTTTTCCTAAACAATTAAGGCAGTAAGTGCGTCTGTCCATGGGCAGAACAGCCTAACCACAGATACTGTTTCTAAACAGAGATGTAGTTGTTGTAGGTGTCATAAGGGAAATGCAAGCAGGCCTTCGGAAGTAGAAGGTTAATAAAATCTCTTTCTGAAACCTCCAAAAAACATTTTTCCAAACTGGAAGCAGCAGAAGCAATACAAAGAATTAAATGGTACACATTTAACAAGAAATGCATTAAATAAAAAAAAAATGTTAGAAAACGTAAAAGGCAGCATGGGGCCATTTTTCCTGTAGCTGACCTTAAAATTCAGTGAAACTGGACAGCAAGAGTAAGAAATGCATGAAGGATAAAACAGGATTCCAGGAAGCTTTGAAAAGTTGGATCTGCTGAGCAGTCCTAACACTGCAACATAAACCCTAGTGGTTACAGGAGATGGATCCCGCCTTATCAGATCTACTGTTGTGGTAAGTAATTGTAATTTTTTTTCTTTTGGGATGATAAATGCAACAAAAAAATCACAATATTTGGGTAGACTCTCAAGTAGGTACGAGGTTAACCCTGGGGGCAAAGAGTTAATGAACAAGCCCTTTCAAAATAGCATCTCTTGTACTGTAGTAGTTCGTAGTGTTTGATGAAGATAAGACTAGTGTGTATGCTTTAGTTTCTTACCTATTTTGGGTACAAACATTTATGAATGGATGTGTAAGTAGCTATACTACTATATAGTATATAGCATATATGATAATGAGTGCATTGAGTAGGTGTATTACTTTTGACAAGTGAAATGGCAGTGCAGCAGGATAGTCATTTAAGTACAGATTATTCAAACAATGATACACTTTCTTCTAATCTCTTGGACAAAACAAATGAAAATACATTGGGAATATGTTTTCTTAAATAAAAACTATTTCCTGTACGAATACTTACAGTGATAATGAAGGTCTTTTGATTAGTTAGACTGCAAAGTAGAGCTGGCAGATTAATAGCTGATCAGTGCTAAAAGCAAATAATTTTGGCATGACAGTTCATAAAGCACTTTAAAAAAGATGCAGGAGTGAAATCGTTTTTATAACTTGGTCTTATAGGTTCATAGGTATGTACTAGGCTAATGGCCCTGGAGACTTTACAAACCTAGCCCATAGGATTACCCTGACATCGTGCCACCCGACCTTAGTTCCCAGTGCCTCTGTTGAGTACAGTCACTGGAGTGATCCCGGGTGGATTTCCAGGGTGATTAGTTTATGGTCAGATCTAACCAGGAAGGAGTTGACTACTGGTGTAGAGCAACAGTCACCCATGTTAGTAATGACCAGGTCAAGGATGTTGCTACCTCAAGTGAGGGTAAGAACGAGCTGGTCCAGTGCATTTGAATTAATGAATTCCAGGAAACGTTGGGCAAGTGTATTAGTACAGGAGTAGTTTTCCCAGTTAATGGAGGGGTAGTTGAAATCGCCCAGTATGAGAGTGTTAGGTTAGACTCTAATATTCTCCAATGTACTTAGAAACGTGGAGTGTGAGTCTTGTGACGTTGTTGGAGACCTATAGCAGGCTAAGACCTGAATCGCTGTCTTACCCAATGTTAGCTGCACCTGGAGTATCTCTGATGCATTATGTTGGGCTACCAGTCTGGAGGTGTGTGCATCCTTTATGAATATGGAAACACCACCACCTTTGGAGCTTCAGTCCAATTTCTGGGGCCGAAAGGTGTGGAATATGTTGCAGCCTGGTAATACAGGGGTGCTTTCTGCTGCCTTGAACCAGGTCTCTGCTACAGCACAAATGTCGATGTTCTCCATTTTGAGTGCCTAGAACGAGTGCATTTTCATATTTAGACTTCTAGCACTGAGCAGCATGACCCACAGATTGCATTTGTTTTGTAGCTGTTATGGTGGTAATTTGGTCTTTGGAACACTGCCTAAAAAAGGTACTATATGGGTGGCAAGAACCTTGGCCAATATCCGGAAGCCCAGGGGAGACAGATGTAGGCCATCTCTGGCAAAGCATCGAGGTCTGTTAATCATGTCATCCCAGGCAGGCAGATACTGGATCCCCTTACAATGACACCAGAAACTTAGCCAATTGTTGAAATCGATTATTTTCTGCTTGTACTGTGGTATCATTCTGGGTGATGGTAGGATGCTGCTCAGGGCTAGGGTTTTTATGCTTTATTTTTCATTTTGGCGTTTTCTATTCTTTTGCTTTTAAAAGTCATTAATTAACTTTGTTTTTTTCTTATCACCTATCTCGGGGTCCTGTCAGTTCTTGAACTGTCTGACATTGCACTTTGCCTTTGTTCATTCACTGGGCTGGAAAGCAGTATTGGTATGCTATCTAAAAATATATATTGCAAACTAACTGGAAGATCTGGGTGGAGATGGGGTGACTGCTGCTTCCCCATCATTTGGTTGGATGTACAGAGGCAGAAAAGGCACTCTGTTCCTCTTACCATTCTGTTATATTCTTGACTTCTTACTGTTTTGGATGTTTGCATTTAATTCTTCTCAATACTTCCACATTATAGAGGACTACAAACAAAGTACTTGTATTTGTCCATCTACCATAAAAGACAAATATAATTGCATATCCACCCAATAAGAGGCTCAAGCTTCCTTCTGAATTACAGCATGAATCCTGTTATTCATATTCAGTAATTAAAAAAAAAAAAAACATTTTTATTAGTCATTAGCCCTATCTTCACACTTGCTCTTTGGGAAAATGCATTTATCAAATTGCTTCCACACCATGAAATTTGCATCCAGAAGAAATTATGAAAATAATCTTGTCTGTGTTCTGAAAGTAACTTGTCAATTAACTCCATAAACAACGAGCTTTGGTTTAATAACTCCCTATCTTTTTGCAACGGTTGTCCGGAAATCCTTTTATTTAACACAGCTAATTGCCTAAGCAGCCGCAAAATAAACCTCAAACTAATAAGCTGCTTATTAGTTTGTGCTTTATTTTGCGGCCGCTTAGGCAATTTGCTGTGTTAAATAAAAGGATTTCTGGACAACCATTGCAAAAACAGAGGGAGTTTATTTTGCGGCCGCTTAGGCAATTAGCTAGTTATTACTTCCTCTCTTTTTGCCATGGTTGCCTGGAAATCCTTTTATTTAACACAGCTAATTGCCTGTCCCAACCTAATCCTTATGCCACAACTATTATCTATCTATTTGTAACAACACAATGCCACTTATATGGAATCAAGGCATAAGTTAATCCCTTCTCAAAATTTGCTAAGCCCTCCTACTCCAGTAATTTCAGTCTAGTTTACATTTTTCCATGCCTTGTGAAAAGTTTGTTTATTCTCAGTTGTCTACCCACATTCAAAAATATGAAATGATATTCCCTATCAGCATGAATTTTGGATGGGCAGATTTACACCAACAGCATTGTATAAGTTAGCAGACAATATTCTTCTGAATGCCGATAAAGGCAATTTAAGAGGTTCACTATTCACTAACTTTACAAAAGTCTTTGATCTAGTATAAGCGGCTGAAAAATAAACCGCAAACTAATAAGCTTAGTAACCAAGCTTATTATTTTATGTTTTATTTTGTGGCTAAGCTTATTAGTTTGCGGTGCCCCTGTGAGAAAGCCATGGCTCCCCAGGGCACCGCTGCGCACACTTTGGGAACCTGTGCTCTAGGCTAAGAGCTAAATATCGAATAACAAAGAAGTGAGAACAGCAATAACCCCCTCTAACTGCAGAGAGACAGACAGACTACAATATTCAGTGAAACAATTACATAAACCAAAAAATAAAATACAGTACTATCTTTAAGTTTGTACTTAACTTCAGCTTCTAATACAGTTGATTGTAGTCAGCCAAACCACTTGGATATTGAACAGAAAATAAATTTCCAGCTATGTGGCTAACACTTAAAGCACAGAGAAACCCTCTTGGCTAAGAGTGAAATATCGAATAACAGAAGTGAGAACAGCAATAACCCCCTCTAACTGCAGAGAGAGACAGACCACAATATTCAGTGAAACAGTTAAATACACAGAAAAATAAAATACAGTACTATCTTTAAAACTGCAGGTTTATACTTAACTTCAGCTTCTAATACAGCTAATTGTAGCCAGCCAAACCACTCAGATATTGAGCAGTTAGAAGTTTGATATATCAATGTGTTTGGTACTTAGCAATTGTTTCTTTTGAGATTTTTGTGCAGCCACATCTATTATGGATGGTAGTACATAAAGTTATAGTTTTCTTCTAATACAAAATTCTGATCTTAAATGGGAAGAAATCATTACTTTGTTATAGTAGGATGTGCACCTTGCCTGAAGAGTATGGTGGGCTAAACTGGTATAGATAACTGACAGAGTAAAACGGAGTAAGACAGTTTAGGTGGTCTTATACTTTGACATGCCTATGCAATTAGTATTTTATTGTTAAAATTGTTAATTTAATCAATATTTTATGAGTTAAGATGTTTTCCTGCTTGTTTATCCATTAAAGTTGTGCAAAGCTAAATGAAAGAAACTGTACTGATAAAAATCAGGGATTTGTATAGTCTGTGTTCAGTAATGAAGATATGCATCTTTCCACTGTAAGTACAGTGGATATAAAAAGTGTACACACCCCTGTTAAAATGCCAGATTTTTGTTATATAAAAAATGAGACCACAATAAATCATTTCAAAATGTTTCCCACCTTTAATGTGACCTATAACCTGTACAATTCAATTGAAAAAACAAATCTGTTAGGGTGAAAAGTTAAAAAATAAAAAAAGTACAATAAACTGGTTACATAAGTTTGCACAGCCTTAAACTAATACTTTATTGAAGCACCTTTTGATTTAATTACAACATTCAGTCTTCTTGAGTGTACACCTGCCATCAATTAAAGAGACTCTGATTAACCCCAAATAAAGTTCAGCTGTCTTAGTAGGATATTCCTGGCATGTACTCAGTTGCCTGCTACAGCAAAAGCCATGGTTCGCAGAGAGCTTACAAAGCATCAAAGGGATCTCATTGTTGAAAGGTATCAGTCAGGAGAAGGGTACAAAAAATTTACATAGCATTGGATATACCATGGAACACAGTAAAGACAGTCAACAAAAGGTGGAGAAAAATATGGGACAACAGCGACGTTGCAAAGAACTGGACGTCCCTCCAAAATTGAAGAAAAGACAAGAAGAAAACTGGTCAGGGAGGCTGCCAAGAGACCTACAGCAACACTGAAGCAGCTTCAGGAATTTCTGGCAAATACTGGTTGTGTACTACATGTGACAACAATCTCCTGTATTCTCCATATGTCTGGACTATGTGTTAGGGTTGCAAGATGGAAGCCTTTTCTTACACAGAAAAACATCCAGGCCCTGCTGGAATTTGCAAAACAATACATCAAGTCTCCCAAAAGCATGTGGGAAAAATGTGTTATGGTCTGATGAAACCAAGGTTGAACTTTTTGTCCACAATTCCAAAAGGTACTTTGGCACAGAAACAATACTTCTCATCACCAAAAGAACACCATTCCCACAGTGAAGCATGGTGGTGCCAGTATCATGCTTTGGGGTTGCTTTCTTCAGCTGAAACTGGGGCTTTAGTAAAGATGGAGGTAATTATGAACAGTTCCAACTACCAGTCACTTTTGGCCCAAAATCTTCAGGCATCTGCTAGAAAGCTGAAGATGAAGAGGAATTTCACCTTTCAACAGACAATGACCCCAAGCATACATCCAAATCGACAAAAGAATGGCTTCACCAGAAGAACCCAGACCTAAATCCAATAGAAAATTAGTGGGATGACCTGAAGAGGGCTGTGCACAAGAGATGGCCTCGCAATCTGACAGATTTGGAGTGCTTTTGCAAGGAAGAGTGGGCAAATATTGCCAAATCAAGATGTGCCGTGCTGATAGACTCCTACCCAAGAAGACTGAATGCTGTGAATTAAAAGATACTTAAACAAAGTATTAGTTTGAGAGTGTGCACACACAACAAAGTATTACTTTAAGGGTGTGCACATTTATGCAACCAGCTTATTGTACATTTTTTCACCTAACAGATTTGTTTGTTTTTCAATTGAATTGTACAGGTTATAGGTCATATTAAAGGTAGGAAAAGTTTTGAAATGATTTATTGTGGTCTCATTTTTCTATATCACAAAAACCCGGCATTTTAACAGGGGTGTGTACACTTTTTATACCCACTGTATAAACATACATTCAACACAGATACATACATGCATACATACATTCATACATATACAGTTGGTCTGGCATGAGCAAACTGCCATTTGCAGCCTACCTAAAATCAAAACACTGGCCAGCAAAATAGTAAAGATATTTAAAACTGCTCTTCATCTTCAAATTCATTATATTTCTTGTTAACCCATTAAAGTCATTCAAAATGTTCTCACCAAAACAAAAACATCTGCAGTTTAAATTATTATAACACTATATATATATATATATATATATATATATATATATGGGTCTACTTCGGTCGATCGAACTTTTACAAGTTCGAACCACATATGGCCAAGACCATATGTTCAAACTTGTAAAAGTTCGAAAGCCAAAGTAAAACCACAAAAAACAAAAAAACACAAAAGTAAACGTCTATAGCAACCCTCATGCCCCCCCTACTTAAATATACCAACTCCGAGATTGCACTACATTGTGGAAATGGGAGATCTTAACTTTTCACTCTGTACGGAGATCTCCATTCAGTCGGATTGGCCTTTTATAAGTTCGAACATATGTTCTCAGCCATATGTGGTTCGAACTTATAAACGTTCGATCGACTGAAGGGGACCCATATATATATATATATATATATATATATATATATATACATATTTATTGATTGATGTATTGACATTTGATTACCAGGAAAGTCCATCTGGGAAGAAGCCCATTTTCAGTGGAGGCTAGGGCAGAAAAGCTCCAAATTATTACAAAACATTTTAAGAACAATAATTTTCAATCTTCAAAAATAAAACAAAAACCTCTGAAGTTTAAATGATTATAACATATTACACATAACATAAAAACATTGGTTAAGAATCAGTACAAAGTATGTGATAATCATTTAATATTTAGAGAAATTTTAGACAGTTTGTAGAGAAATTAAAGGTAAGCTAGTCTAATACGAATAGGAATTGCAATATGAAGTGAGGGAAAAACAGGCTTTTGATATAATTACAGAGAAAGTCAGGGAAGAGAATTAGATAGCAGTAAGGAAGTAAGTGTAGGGAGAATAACAAGGTATAAGGAATAAAAAGGGACTTGTTCACATTTAGGTATATAGTTTGTCCTGGTTTTGAACAAGAATAGAGCCAGATTTTAGCTAGGAAGCCTTTTCGACTGGTTTTAATCTTTTTGAGACTTGAGACTTTTTTTCTTTTTACAATCTGATGCACTCCCATAAGTGTTTGTCATAAAAAAAAAAAAACTTGTATATGAACCAAGGTCCAGTCTCTTTAGATGATCCTTAGAGGACAACTTATCAAGTTGCTGTATCATCTTTGTTATTCTTCACTGTATACCCTATACCCTCCAGGCTTTTTTTTCTCCTTACCAGGTAGATTCCATAGTAACAAGATGTATTCTATCTTTGGCTAAATTAGCAAAGTGAGGATGTCTTTTTAACACAATCATATCCCTAAATTTAATTATTGTCCTGATATTGCCAATAGTTTTAAAGAAAACGATGGTCTCAGTGCCTATCAAAATATACCAGTAAACCAAAAAAAGGCACAAAGAACTTGGCTGCAGGACAAAACTTCACTTTATTCCAACAAAACACAAATAATAACGCTGTGTAACAGTACACAATGTTTTCGATTTTTAACTAAGGTTTTATTATATACTATAGTTATGTATATACATTTTAGGTCTGTATATGTATATATTTATTTATTGCACATTTTTTAAGTCCTTTTATGCATTTTAACATGGTGTTTTTATGTCCTTCATGACTGACTAATTCCACATTCACATTTTTAATTAATGTTGTTTTTTTCATTGGTTCATTCAAACAGTGTTAGGTTATATATTTAACTGTGTAATGAGGTCAATTTTATCTGATGAAGTAGTTGCTGATGAAAACATAAGAGGAACTGGTTACACAGCATTATTATTTGTGTTTCGTTGGAATAAAGTGAAGTTTTGTCCTGCAGCCGAGTTCTTTGTGTCTTTTTTCAGTTTATTGCCAATAGTTTTGTTACACTCCTTAGTCATCTCCTCTATATAATCATCAAAAGGCAGTGTATCTGTGAAAGTACAATGAGGAACTTATTCCTTTTAACTTGTTCAGTGATTATGCCATTGACCTTCTATGTTTGTTTTAATTCTTTAATCCATAATGTCATGTATTTGGGTTTACTTGTATTTATAGTTACGTTGTCTTCTATCTGCGTATTTATAGAGTGTACCAAAAGAGGACTATAAGATATCAGCATCTTCTTAATTAGTAATACATTTACTAATATTAAGATCATCTGTGTATAAACAGCAAAAAACACACTTTTGGGTAATACAGTACTTCACAAATAAAGATTAAAAAAAGAAGTTATGTACTCACCATAACGTTCCATCTGAGTAGTTATACTTCATTTTCTGCAACATGTGGGTGTTCGGATCTGTATCGGATCTGAGCTGGCAACATTTTCCAAGCATCTGCTCCAAGCTCCTCCCATTACCCATAATCCATCACATCTCCTACCTTCCCTCAGATTGAGTTTGCCACTAACCAAACTATCAGCAACTCAATAACAGCAATAACTTAGAACGGTTCGGGGGAAGGAGGGCGGGACGGTTGCAGAAAATGAAGTATAACTACTCAGATAGAACGTTATGGTGAGTACATAACTTCTTTATCTGAAGTAGTTAACTTCATTTATCTGCAACCTGTGGGACAGAATCCCCAGCTACCAAAAACTCCTGGGAGGCCCTCATGGAAGGATATTCCTAAGCACCGCAGAGCCAAAGGATGCTCTCCCTCTAGAGATCAAATCCAACTTATAATGAGAAATAAATGTATGTGACCTTGCCCAGGTCGCTGCTGCACATACATCATCCAGTGAAACTCTAGACCAAAAAGCAGCAGACGTTGCCATAAATCTGGTAGAATAAGCTTTAACAGGACCAGGCGGGGACAGACCTTTGTCCTTATAGACTTGCAGTATACATTGTGCAATCCATCTTTCTAAGGAGACCTTGGATATGGCTTTACCCAAAAAGTGTCTAGAAAAGGACACAAGTAACTGGTCAGACTTACGAAAGGGTTTAGTCCTATGTAAATAGAAACAAAGCTGTCTATGAACATCTGGCAAATGCAGTTTATATTCACCCTTGTTCTGAAAATTTGGAAAGAAAACAGGCAGGTTAATCGTCTGATTAATATTTGATTCAGAGGCAACTTTTGGTAAGAAAGAAGGGTTCATGCGGAGCGAAACCCTGTCTTTATGAAAGATCAAGTAAGGGAACATGGCAGACAAAGTTTGGATCTCAGAAACTCTCCTGGCGGAAGTAATGGCCACTAGGAAAGCTGTCTTCCAGGATAAGAATTTCAACTCTACTGACGCTGCTGGTTCGAAGGGGGGAGCAACTAGCACCTGCAGAACTAGGGTAAGGTCCCAAGGAGGGACTGAATCCTTAACCATAGGGTGTAAAAGAAAGGTGCTTTTCAGAAAAGCTTTACACAGTCTCAAAGAGGCCAGAGCATTCATATTTTTACCGACATGAAAATTAGAGATGGCCGCCAGTTGTACTTTTACCTTGGAGGAACTAGCCCCTTGTTGGAAAATATTGGACAAAAACTCCAGCACTGCAGGGATCTAGGTTCCTCTGAGAAGCCCAAATAGAGAAGTGTTTCTATTTGCTGCGATAAACCTTCCTAGTGGAAGCTTTGTGGGATGCCACCAGAATAGTCTTTACTAAAGATGACAGACCAGGAGTCCTAGCAATCAGGGGAACTGGAGCAACCAAACCGTCAGCTTGAGGTTCTCCAGATCGGGTGGACCAATGCCCGAGGGATGAGAGATGAGATCCGGGCAAGGATCCAGAATCCGAGGAGGAGTTAGAAAGTACAGTTGTGTACACGTACCATAAATGTAGATGTTCGAGTATTCACTGTTGCAGTCATCACATTTGGGTTATCTGCTTGCAGTAGCCCTCAGTCGGCCTGATTATCAAAGTCTTGGGTCCTGCATCGGTTGCTGTCTCATCTTCCATGATGTCAGGTAGTCAGGGGTGTAAAGCATGCAGCCGATGCCATTACATCAGTTTTTCTTGCCCCAGATGTCAGGTGCCCCCATAATGGGAAGCAATTATATATATACAAGGTTACACCTCCAACAAAAAAAAAATACACTAAAAAGCTTTAAGCATAGTAAGCAAGAATAGAGGTATAGCCAATAGAAGTCAGGGGACTGGAGGGAGGATAACTAGGACTGCAACAGTGAATACACTCAAACATCTACATTTATGGTAAGTGTACACAGCTGTAGTATGTTCTTCATGTTTCACTGTTGCAGTCATCACATTTGGGTAGATTCTCAAAGCTAAGGATGGGAGGAGGAAATTAGATAGCATTAGGACCAGCTATAAGGCCCTGCAAGACTGCAGTGGCAAAGCCAGCTCTGTATTTAGAGAAAATTGGCAAATGGTAATGCTTGGTGAAGGTATGTACAGAACTCCAGGTAGCAGCTTCTAGGATGTCCCTCGTAGGGACACCTCTGAGAAAGGCTGTAGAAGTAGATGCAGCCCTGGTTGAATGTGTTCTTATACCCTGTGGGGTAGGTTTTCCATGGTGCTTATAGCAGAAATTAATGCAATGGCCTATCCATTTAGAAATGGTTTGCTTTGAAATGGCCTTCCCCTCTGCCCCTGCAGCAAATGCAACAAGCAGCTGTTCAGATTTCCTGAGAGGTTTAGTCCTGTCCAAATAAAATCTAAGTTGTCTCTGCACATCTAAGGAGTGCAGTATTCGTTCTCCTTTGTTCTGTGGATTAGAAAAGAAGATTAATGGACTGATTAAGGGCCCCACTGGATACCACCTTGGGCATGAAGGATGGATTGGTCCTGAGGGACACCTTGTCCACATGAAAAATGATGAAAGGCTCCACTGCCATAAGGGCCTGTAATTCAGACACCCTTTTTGCTTTAGTGATGGCTAAAAGGAAGGCTGTTTTCCAAGAAAGGAATTTCAACTCTGCCTTTGCAGCTGGTTCAAAAGGAGGTAGAGTGAGTTTTTCCAATACAAAGTTAAGGTCCCAGACTGGGGTAGGGGCTCTCCTGGGGGGTCTTAAGATTTTGGCCCCTCTGAGGAACTGCTTCAGCAGTGGATGAGAGAAGAGGGGTGGTTCTGTGTTGTAATGAGCTGAAATGGCTGAGGCATGAATTTTGATGGAGGAAAAGGAAAGGCCCTTGTGAAGCATCTCAGTTAAGTATTGAAGAATCTGAGGTAAATTGGGTGCTGCTGTGCCCATCCCCTGAGTTTGGTTCCAGGAACAGAATCTTTTCCATTTTTTAGCATAGGATTTTCTAGTACTAGGTCTCCTTGCCTCCAGAATGACATCCAACACTTGCTTACTGAGGGATGGCAATGGAGAGATCACGTAATTAGCCAGGCTGCCAGGTTCAGGGTTTGAAGTTGTGGGTGCAGAATCTGGCCCTCCTGCTGGGACAGCAGGGCAGGGGTCTGAGGCAGGTACCATGATGCCAACAGTGACACACTGCGCAAAAGGGGGTACCCGGTGTTGGGGTGGCCAGTCTGGTGCAATCAGTATCGTCCTTTGTTTGTCCTGTTTGATCTTTGGTAGTACCTTGGAGAGGAGAGGCAGAGGGGTAAAAGCATAAACTGATAGATTTTTCCAGATGAAGGACAGGGCATCCATTTTCCAAGCTTGTTTGTGGGGAGTCCTTGTGCAGAATTTTTCCAATTGGTAGTTCTGGGGGGAGGCAAACAGATCTATATCTGGGCTCCCCTATTTGTTTCTCAACATGTTGAATATCTTTGGTTCCAGTTTCTACTCATGTGGGTCCATGAGATTTCTGCTTAGTTCATCTGCCACTGTATTTAGCTTTCCTGGCAGTAACTGAGCCTGTAGGTGCACTTGGTAGCTCAAGGCTGTGTTCCACAAAGCCATGGCTAGTCTGCAGAGAAGGTATGAGTGGGTTCCCCCCTGCTTGTTTATGTACCACATAACACTGGTGTTGTCCGTCTTTACCATTAATTACCCAGGAAGAATGTGGTCCTTTAAGGCTGTCAGAGCATTTTCTACAGCTAACATTTCTTTTTGAGTGATATGCAGGTGCATTTGACTTGGGTTCCATTTGCCCTGAATGCACTTCCCTGCCAAGTGAGCCCCCCATGCATAGTCTGATGTGTCTGTTAGGGTTTGGGTGGCAGGGGGTTGAGTGAATGGCAGTCCCTTGTTTTGGTGGCAGGCCTCTGCCCACCAAAGGAACTCTATCTGTAGACAAGGTATGACAGGAATCATTGCTTCTAGATCCTGAGAATGTTGACAACATAGGCTTTTTAGATACCATTGTAGTTTCCTCATATGCAGTCTTGCATATGGAATTAGGAGAATGCAAGAGGCCATGAACCCCAGGGCTTGCAGTATTTTCCTTGCAGATAGCTGGGTCTTTGTGGCCAGTAGTTTGAAGTAGGCTGTCAAATGAACTTGTTTCTCTGGTGTGAGGAAAGCCATCTGGGAAGTTGTGTTCAAGCTTGCTCCCAGGAATACAATTTGTCAGCAGGGTACAAGATGTGATTTCTTTTCATTTATGGTGTACCCCAGAGAAGTTAGTAATTTCTGTACAAACGCAAGATGATTCAATAGTATGTCCTGGCTTTCTGCCTGAATTAGACAATCGTCCAGGTATGGATATATTTGGATATTTCTTTGCCTGCAAAATGCAATGACTGGAGCTAGGCACTTTGTGAATACCCTGGGCACAGTAGATAAGCCAAAGGGCAGTGCAGAGAACTGATAGTGTATGTAGCCTGCTTTGAAGCATAGGTATCTTCTGCAAGATTCCCTTATTGGGATGTGCAGGTAGGCTTCCTTTAAATCCAGTGTTGCCAATCAGGCATCCTTGCCTAGCATAGGAAGCAGCTGGTGAAGAGTTAGCATCTTGAATGTTGGGATCACCAAAAACTGTTTAGGATAGAGAGGTCCAGGATAGGACGTCAGTTGTCATCTTTTCTGGGCACCAGGAAAAGTCTTGAGTAGAAACCTTGTCCTCTTTCCTCTTCTGGAACAGGTTGAATAGCCCTGACGCTTAAGAGAGAGAATTTGCTTTTGATCCTCTGCCCACTGATTTGGGGGTAGATCTGGCCAACCGTTTGGGGTTGGTAAGGAGTGGAAGTGGAATCTGTATCCTTGGGAAACTATATTTAAAACCCATTTGTCCTGGGTAATGAGTTCCCAATTTTTGCCTGCAGGGCAATCTTTCCCCCTAAAATAACAGTCAGTTGTGCAGGGCTTGGAAGATTTAAAGTTAAGTCATTGAGACAGTTTACCATAGGGGGGAGTCTTACCACTCCCTGCTTTGGAAGTGGGAGCCCCCCACTGCTTAGTCCTGTGAGTACCTAGGGACTGAAGCCTGGGTGTTCTGCTGGTTCTGGATTTGGACTGAGAAGGCCTGTAAGAGGCAGGAAACAACCAATTTTTAGAGGGCCAATGCCTACTAAATCTGGGAGGATGCACTTGCAGGAAATCTTTAACAGTTTGCATAGATTTAGCTTTTTCCTCCATATTTTTAAGTACTTCTTCTGCTTTGTTTCCAAACAGGTGGTCTTGGTTTAAGGGAGCATCCAGCAATTTAGCTTTAACATGATCTGGCAAAGATTGCTCCTTAAGCCAAGCATGCCTTCTAAGTACAGATCCAGTGACAGCAACCCTGCAAGATGTCTCTAGTGAATCAAAACCACATTGCAAAGTATGTTTCCCAACTTGTTCAGCAGAATGCATTAAATCCTGTAAATCTTTATTTCCAGCACAGTCAGGAATCAACATCATTTTATGTTTAAGCAATCCAGTAATATGCTGCTGATACTTTAACATATGAAACTGGCAGTTTAAGGCCCTAATGGCCAAGGTTGCAGAAGTGTATACCTTCTTACCCCATCTATCCAATGCCCTGAAATCTCTATCAGAGGGGGTAGGATTTTTGGCAGTAGTAGCCTTAATGCCCTTAGGTCCCTGTGAAATGGTCTCAGGATCCTCAGTAGGATTTTTAAAGAGGAACTTGTGAGAGTCAGGAACCCTGTAATATCTATCTGGTTTTCTGGGAGCAGGAGGTAAAGAGTTAGGGGCCAAGCTAGATTCCAAAAAGGAATCATCAACAATGTCCAGTACCGGGGGGATAGCTAAAGGCCTGTGTTGGGGCAGGAGTAAGAAATCCCTAAGCCTCTTTTTAGAGTCAGAGTAATCCTGGCTTTCCCAGTGAAAATGCTCCCTAAGAGTATGCAAGGTTTCATTAAAAGAGAAATCCTCTGGAGGAGAAGCATAGGGAATAGAGTCCTCTGCATCAGAATCCTCATAGGTAGATAAGGGTAAATCCTGGTCATCAGAGGAAACAGAAATTTCAAGAGTCCTGATCAGAAGAATCATAAGGAAACTCACTCCCAGGCAGGGTTGCCAGATTTCAAGGGACAAAAAAAAAAGAAGAAGGTCTCTCACGGCAAGTGAAGACCAAAAAAAAAAAAAAAAAAGGTCTTTAATGCGGAACAGAGTTCCACATTAAAGAACTGAGCTCACTCAGTAGCTCTGCACTAAACATGGAGCTTCTCGTGTTTAATGCATTGCAGTTCCGCATTCAACACAAGTAGCTCCGTGTTTACTGATTTTTGATTGGCCGTGATACGGCATATGGGCCAATCAAAATGCATAACACGGAGCTTCGTGTTTAATGCGGAACACAAGAAGCTCAGTTTAGCAATTTTGATTGTACCGTATGCCAGGTATACGGGACAATCAAAAAAAAAAAAAAACAAACAAAGCGGAGGCTGGCCAGGATTTAAACCGGCAGGGCGGGACTCGGGATCAGGCTGCTGATCTCGGGACAGTCCCGCCCAAATAGGGACGTCTGGCAACCCTGCTCCCAGGTCTCTTAGAGGTGGAAGGGTGGCTTCCCCTAATTAGAGTAATAAGGTCTTCACCCATTCTTACCATTTGTTTTTTCGGCATAGAGGCCTGACCATGTGGTCTGGGTGTCAGTTTTCTAGGCATGGATCGAGTTTTAGGCCTTGAAGAAAAAGATGGCGTTGGTTTAATATGCAAGTCAGTAGGCCTGAATACACCCTCAGAAGCCGGTGCCTGCACAGTGGCTCCAGACCCATCCAAGGTAGAGACATCTGCAGGTTCCACAGTTGAAGCATCTCACGGCATACCGGACTCCAAATGGGTCTCAGTAGAGGCCTGCAAATCTGAAGTAGTGGGTATCAGGGGCTGCAAAGGAGCCTCACTGAGTACCGGCGAACTGGCAGCTAGCTTAGGAGAAGTGTCGTCAGCAGCTTTGGACCTATGCGATCTGTCTTTGTCTTTATCTTTGCATTTTTTCGGAATGTCAGTAGTTGAGTGGCTTACCAAAGCCATATCTGGATAATTGAACTGAGTACCAAAATATTTAGAAGCGTAAATAAACCAACGATGAATAGTTCGTTGTTTAACTAAGGCACAAAACTGACAACGAGGTACATTGTGGTCAGGGCCTAAGCAAGGAATGCAGTAAGAATGAAAATCTTTATGACGTATTTGCTTTCCACAAGAAATACAATTATTTAACTTTTATTGACATCAGTTTAGAGCAAGAAAAAGTTTCCCCAACAGGGTACTTGGCTTAGTTAAAGACTTTGGTTCTGAAACTCGAAAATGAAAATTTCAGGAGTCGGCCGACCGGCACTTGCAAACTGCTTCTGCTTCGGGCACCGCACGGCAAGAAATACTGATGTAATGGCATCAGCTGCATGCTTTATACCCTTAACTACCTGACGTTATGGAAGATGAGACAGCAACCAACGCAGGACCCAAGACTTTGATAATCAGGCCCACTAAGGGCTACTGCATGCAAACAACCCAAATGTGAGGACTGCAACAGTGAAACACGAAGAACATCATGAGACCAGAGTAAGGGGAACTACACCTGATGAGGCCAGAACGGGGCAATGAGGATCACTTTGCAGCCCAGTCGGCAAGCTTTCTGAAGAAACTTCAGAATGAGAGGTAACGGGGGGTAAGCATACAGTAACCCAGGAGGCCAAGCATGGACGAGAGCATCTCTGGGGTAGTCCTCTGGTGAGGAGATCAGAGTGAAGAACTCGCTGCACTTCGCGTTGGAAGGAGATGCAAAGAGATCACAGCAAGGCTGATCCCACACAAGGAAGATCTCCGCTATCGATTGTTTCAGAAACCACTCGTATGTCATTAGAATAGCCCGACTCAGTCTGTCTGCTAAAATGTTGGAGTGTCCTGGGATGTGCGTTGCAATCAGAAACTAAATGGTGGAGATCGCCCACGCCCACACTCTCATAGCCTCGCGACAGAGAGGGTAAGATCTGGTTCCCCCTTGTTTGTTGATGTACCAGACAACAGACATGTTGTCTGACTGAATTGCAGTTGTCCCTGGGGAAGAACAACGTGAAAGGCTTGCAATGTTAAAAGCACTGCCCTCATCTCCAGAGCACTGACATACAGTCTGGTCTCGGTCTGGGACCACGTGCCTTGGACCATCCTCCCCAAATAGTGCCCCCCCACCCAAGCTGGGAGGCATCCATGGTCACTGTGGCTTGGGCTGTGGGTGCTATGAAGGGTCAACCTGCCAAGATTTCTGGCGATTGGTGCCACCAGAAAAGAGACTTCTTGAAGGCTCTGCTGATTCTTATTGTATAGTCCATGGGGAGGTCCAGCCAAGGCCACTGTTCTGCCAGGGACCACTGAAGCACCCGCATGTGAAGACAGCAACAGGAAAGGATTGAGATTGCTCCAGCCATGGAGCCTAGGGCTCAGGAGAACATAGCTTGCCGTTGTGAGCCTGGGACCGAGGATCACTGATACACTGTCTATTGTGAGAAAGCCTTGCAATTGTAGAGTGTCCAGCTGTGCCCCTATAAATTCCAAGGTCTGTGTCGGGTTCAAGCGGGACTTGGAGATGTTGATGGTAATCCCTAGGTTGACTGCAAGATGCAGGAAGGAGTCTCTGGCCATGCAAAGAAGACACCTGGTGGCAGCAGCGAGGAGCCAATCATCTAGGTAAGGAAACACCTGAATTCCCTGAAGCCTCAGGTGAGCCTCTACAACTGCCATAACCTTGGTGAACACCCTGGGGGCTGTAGTGAGACCAAAGAGTAGGGCTCTGAACTGGAAATGATTGGCTCCAAGCCGGAAGCGAAGGAATCTCCTGGAGCTTCTGTGAATTTTGATATGGTAGTAAGTGTCCTGGAGGTCTATCGAGCACATCCAGTCGCATTCTTGGAGGTAAGGTAGAATGGACTGCAAAGTGACCATCCAGAATTTCTGCTTGGCTACGGTCAGGTTCAGGGTTGACAGGTCCAATATGGGACTGAGGTTCCCCATCTTTTTTGGCACTAAAAAGAACCTGGAGTAAATGCCTAATCTGGACTGATCTGGGGGATGGGTTCAATGGCCTGATTGCGAAGCAGCTTTGAAATTTCTTCCGCTGCTGCCTCCCTTTGAGTGGGTGGAACATCCTGGAGGCACTTTGGTTGGATGGGTGGGGCAGCAAATGGGATGGAGTAGCCTCTGGATATTATTTGAAGCACCCAACTGTCCACCATAATGGACTCTCAAGCCAGTAGGTGTAATGACAATCTTCCCCCGACTGTATCCAGAGTAGGACAGTCGGGCAACCCCTCAGGGTTGCTGCGTGGGTCTGTCTGAGAAGGTCTCCCTAGACCCAAAGTTCCTCGGCCCCCCCTCTGCCTCTGGGGCAGCGTCTGTCTTGTCCCCCTCTGCCTCTAGGGGACGAGTTGTCCTGAGAGTCCCGGGAATACTGAGATTTTCAGAACCACATCTTCTTTTGCCCTCTCTGAATCCTAGAAAAGGATCTTTGAGGGCTAGAGAAGCGGACTCTGACAGCACAGAGAGTCTTCCCGTCCTTCTTGCTCTGGACCAGGGTATCACATACTGTCTTCCCGAACAGGGAAGAACCATCAAAGGGAGCACTTGTGAATGACGCCTTGAAGGGATCTGCGAATTGACATAGTCTGAGCCAAGCGTGTCACCTCATAGCTACGCCGGTCCCAGCCACCCTAGCCACTCCTTCCATGGCATGGGAACGAAGATGCTTGGACGTGTTCGAAACAGATTTTAGAGTTGACATTTTCGCTGAGAACAGCCACTTGTCCTCTGGCGACAAAGACTCTGGGGGCGACACAGCGAACTCTGTGACTAGGTCTCACTGAAGTCGTATGACATGTGCCAAATAATTCAGCTCTCAAATTGAAAACGTCACTGAAAAAAGACTCGCTTCCCAAATCGATCCACCGCCCTAGACACCTTGTCCAGAGGGTGGACCAAAGAATTTTCCTGTGCCAGTTCTCTCTTGGTGGCAGCTGCAACTACCATAGCATCCACCAGGGATCCCTTGTACCAGGCCTGTCTGTCTATGGGAGGAGAGAGGATTCTGTCCAGGCATTTAAGTATTGGCTCTATGGTGTCAGGCTCCTTCCATGCCCACATGGTAATGAGATCCACTAAGGGATCCACAGGAAGGGACACTCAGGATGTAGATGGGCCCGTGCCAAAGACCTCCAGGAATACTGACTCATCCGTACAGGGTTTTGGGGCTGACCAACCTCCCCTCTGGCGGAGGATCTCCATGATGTCTCCAAAGGACACATCCTCGGAAGGTGACCTGGGGGAACCCTCACCTTCATCTAAGTCAGTATCTTCTGTGAGGGACTCAGGGGAGTCCATGTGCCTCCTTTTACATTAATGCTTATGGGGACCTTCTTCAGTGGGACTCTCTGAAGAGGGCTCGTAAGTCACTGGGGGGTTCCACGATGGCATCCACCTGGGGGTCCTCTAGCATGGGCTGTCCCTGGGACAAGCTGATGGGAGTCGTGACCAAATCCATGGAAGTCTGGGCGGAGTCCAAGGCAATGGGCTGGGGTCTCAATTCTTGGGAGAGAACCCTCTCCACCACATCGAATGCCGAAGGAGTGCACACCTCCTTAGCAACCAGCAAGGAGAAAGCTCTCCCCAGCTCCACCATGAGGATCGGGGTTGAAACCAAGGTAACCGGGGTTCCAAAGGAATGGCTCGGATCCGACAAAGTCAGAGCCAAAGACACTGCCATTCCCTCGGATCCGACTCCCCATTCTTGGCCCCAAGAGTTGCTCAGATCTGAACAGGTCTGATCCAAGGAACTCAAGGTAATCGCTGGTGTCGAGGGTGGAGAAACCGTCGGTGCCGAACCCCCAGCTCCAAAGATCCTCGGATCCATAAACCATGAAACTGCAGGTTGGATCGGGGAAGGAGAGATTGGATGGAAGAAGGGCATGGAGGAGCCCTCTCTGGCCGGAGAGGGGCCTGGCAAGACTCCCATTTGGATTTGGATCTGGAGACCGCTTGCGGTGCCTATCCCCTCTCTTGTCCTTGTCTTTTTTCTAATTTTCTTTACTTTTAGTCCCCACTTCAGAAGGCTTAGAGGGAGGCTGAATCCCAGCCTGAGGGGGGAGGTTGATCAGCTACTGGAGCCTAAGTCAAGGTCGCCGTGTCCAAGGCAGAAACTGGTAGAAGGCCCTTAGCCACCAGCTTTACCTTCCTTTCCTTTAAGGCCCTAGGGCTGAACCCTGCACACACACTACAAGGTAAGGAGAAATGTGGGACACTCAGACAAATAACACACAGAGTGTGGCTATCAACCGGTGAAAGCTTGTGGCCACACTCTGTGCATTTTTTAAAAGTTGGTTTTGGCTGCTCAGCCAAAACTTAAATCAAAACTATCACACACACACTAAGGTCGGGTTAGGCCTACACACTACCTTACTAACTTAACTTTTAAACTATTTTTTTTTAACAGAAAAACTGACGAACAGCAAAGGGGAGGAAAGGGTTGATTATCGACCACACACACACACACACACACACACACACACACACACACACACACACACTAAATATATCAGAAAAAACTTCCACTTACTATACCTAACTTGGAGATAAAGAGACCATGATGCGTACGCATGAAGCAGCAAACGAGATCTGAGGGAAGGTAGGAGATGTGAGGGCTTATGTGTAAGGGGAGTAGCTTGGAGCTTGGAGCAGATGCTTGGAAAATGTTGCCGGCTCAGATCCGATATGGATCCGAATACCCACAGGTTGCAGATAAATTAAGTTAACTACTTCAGATTAAATGTTAACCCAGTACTGGCCACTGCAAAATATTGTGACCATAAAAAAATATATTACCAAGATTACTGTTACCAGCATGTCACGTCCTGTTAGACAGCCATTCCTGATAATGTGATAATCTTATTTTTCTTTCAGCTGTTCCCATTAGGGTTCGCCACAGTGGACCTGTTTCCATTTCTTCCTGTTCTATGCATCTTGCTCTGTCACCCCAACCACCTGCATGTGGTCTCTCACTACATCTATAAACCTTATCTCAGGCCGTTCTCTTTTCATCTTACCTGGCAGCTCCCTCCTTAGCATCCTTGTCCCAATGTACCCAGCATCACTCCTCAGCACATGTCCAAACCAACACAATCTCGCCTCTCTAGCTTTGTTACCAAACTGGTCAACCTCAGCTGATCCTCTAACATACTGATTCCTAATCCTGTCCATCCTCTTCACACTCAATGCAAATCTTAAAATCTTTAACTCGGCCACCTCCAGCTCTGACTCCTGTCTTTTTTTCTGTGCCACTGTCTCTAACCCATACAACATAGCTGGTCTCACTAACATCTAGTAGACCTTCCCTTTCACTCTTACTGGTGCCCATCTGTCACAAATCACTCCTGACACTCTTCTCCTCCCATTCCACCCTGCCTGCACTCTCTTCTTCACCTGTCTTCCATACTCATCATTACTCTGAACTGTTGATCTAAGTATTTAATCTCATCTACCTTCACCAGCACTAATCCGTGCTTCCATACCATTCTTCTAGCCTCACTCTCATTCACACACATATTCTTAGTCCTTCTAACCTTCATTCCTGTCCTCTCTAGAACATATCTCCACCTCTCCAGGGTCTTTTCAACCTGTTCCCTATTCTCACTACAGATCACAATATCATCCACAAACATCACAGTCCATGGGGACTCCTGTCTGATCTCATCTGTCAACCTGTCCATCACCATTGCAAATAAGAAAGGACTCAGAGTTGATCCTTGATGTAATCCCACCTCCACAGTGAACGCATTCATCACTCCTATAACAGACCTCACCACTGTCACAATGCCCTTGTACATATCCTGTACCACTCTTACATACTTCTCTGCCACTCCTGGCTTCCTCATACAATACCACAACCCCTCTCTAGGCACCCTGCCATATGCCTTCTCTAAGTCCACAAAGATGCAATGCAACTCCTTCTGACCTCCTCTATATTTCTCCATCAACACCTTCAGAGAAACATTGCATTTGTGGTGCTCTTTCTCGGCATGAAACTATACTGCTGCTCACTAATCATCACCTCCCTTCTTTTCCATAACTTCATGCTGTGACTGATCAATTTTATCCCTCTGTAGTTCCTACAGCTCTGCACATCTCCCTCGGTATTGATACTCGATACTTATTGATCAGATAATGTGATACCTAATACCCTCAAATTATTAATCAAGAACTGATGACTAAACTTATCAAAGGCATCTGTGAAACAACATGAGTCAACACTGTATATATTTATTTTCCACTGCCATTACAAGGTTGTTGTAAAATGACAAATTACAGATCTGAACAAACTTGTCCTTGAAAAAAGCATGTTGTGCTATACTTTGCAGTTCCATCATGGACATGTTCTTAGGGAAAAATCAAGAAACTGTAGAAAAACACCTCCTAACTCCACCAAGCAAAGCAAATCTACGAAAGCGATGACCAATGCAGGCTGAGAGTAATCCAATTTAATATGCCACAAATAACGTAAACACGATTGAATACACAAAAAAAATGAACGCATTCACATAAACAGCATTTTCGTCCACAGGGACTTCATCAGATGTAATGCCATATTAGTTTAAATGGATCATTTTATATAAAACCAACTAAAATAACATCCAATCATAGTTCTTTCACAATATGAACCTACAAATCAACGTTCTAGCTACTACATAATATAAAATTTCGTCACTTCCTTTTACAACCATAATTGTTTCATTAATATTACCTAAATCAATAAATTACTAAATAAAACTTTATTATATAAAACTCCCTATATTTGTGATGTTGACATTTTACAATAAAAATTGTAAAACCATTTTTTTGTTTAAAACTTCTATTTAAAATATACTATTAAATATAAAGTCAAAAAACTACATGTGTAAAACTGTGTTTTCTAAATAGGGTAAGGGTGCACCTACTGTCCAAACATGGTAATGCATACTCCTTCACAACTTGGCTGATCTAATTTTCAAAAGTGGCAAAATAGAAATATATTCATTTAGCCCTGGTTTCTTATTTGCCTCCAAAGCCACTTGCCACCATAATTCTTTATAGGCAATATATTCCTCCCAAAGGCCTCCTCTTATATTCCTTTTTATTTGGTCTAGGACAAAGATATATTTTATATAAAATGATCCATTTAAACTAATATGGCATTACATCTGATGAAGTCCCTGTGGACGAAAACGCTGTTTATGTGAATGCGTTCATTTTTTTTGTGTATTCAATCGTGTTTACGTTATTTGTGGCATATTAAATTGGATTACTCTCAGCCTGCATTGGTCATCGCTTTCTTAGGGAAAAATGTCAGAATGACTGTCTTTGAATTTACTGGTATATGATAACTGATGAAACTATAACAAGATGGACAACTTCTATTACCCTTACTGTTATGTATTGGTTTTATTATTTATGTTTATTCTTTTGGTATTGTTTTTCATTTATACTTTCCACAAAATTATTCTTAAAGGAGTAACAACTGAATAGTTTAACATCTGTAGATTTTTATTTGCTATCCTATTTAATCCAAATGTCTTTCTTACATTTAAAATATTCAAAACTGTGATCATATTATCAGTCCTGATGGCAAAACACTGATTACTCCTATTATTAACACTAACAAGGTTGCCTTGATCCTTTACTAAGAGAGACCTACTGTTCTACAAGAGCTCAGTTATGTAATCTGTTTGAGTAAATACCTTGCCATCTTTTACAAAATAACCTAACAGTGAATTATTCTGCTCTTAAGGCTGCATTTATAAAATGTTATTATTATTACTAATGCCGGGGCGGCCACGGTGGTGCAGTGATTAGTGTTGTTGCCTCACAGCAAGAGGTTCCCTGGTTCGATCCTTGGCTGGGGTGCCTTCTGTGCAAAGTCTGCATGTCCTCCCTGTGGTTGCGTGAGTTTTCTCCGGGTGGTCTAGTTTCCTCCCACAGACAAGCTCTAGGTGGATTGGACACTCTAAATTAGCCCTAGGTGTGAGTGTGTGTGTGTGTGTGTGCCTTCTGTGGAAAGTTGGGCACCAGGCTGGCAACTCAATACCATAAAACTCCACTGCCAATCATGAGCAGACAGGTGATCTGCCATGGTGACCCCTAAATGGGAAAAGCTGAAAGTAGAAGAAGATTATTATTACTAATGCCACTGGCCAAATGTTTCTTGAACTTAGTCTGATTACTAGCAACTTGTTTTTTGATCAACCTAAGTCTTTTTAATTGCATTTTTCCCACCTGGTTCTTATCAAACCTCTACTTCTTTTAAAGCTATTATTAATACCTTTAAAGCAGTTCCACATTCCTTCAATATTTTTATCACTAAACATCTCTTTTCATGCAATATTTTCAACTATTCCTTTGCTTGTCTATATTGACAAATTGTAATACACCTTTTATGTTGCTCCCTTTCAAATGTTGAGCTGGCAGATCCAACACAAAAATCTACTACAAAATGGCCACTATTACTCATACAAGGAAAACTTGACAGGAAAGAACCTTAACCTAAAGTGATATACACATAATTTAAAGTATGTTTTTCTGTATTGTTCGCTTCCCAACAATTGTTATTAATTATTTTGCAATAGAAAAAAAGAAGTTATGTGCTAACCATAACGTTCCACTTGAGTTATCTATCTCGCCTTCATTCTTTACTGATGGGTTCTGACCTGATTCTCGGTTTCGACTCAGCCACTTTCAAAAGCTAGAGGTTTCCTAACTAGCACATCTTATTATCTACAACACAAAAAAACAAGAAGAGGGTCAGAGAGTAATAGATGTCAAATAATAACCCCTCAATCCTCCAGGAGTCAAAGCTGGGGGCAGGAGGGTGGGACATAAGAATTATGTTGAGATGGACAACTCACATGGAATGTTATGGTGAGTACATAAGTTCTTTATGTGATATTATCCTATCTCACCTTCATTCTTTACTGATGGAACAGCATCCCTAGCACCATCTTTCTTGGGTGGTTGACAGGAGAACATTCTTCAGAACCATGGACCCAAAAGATGCCCTGTCCCTGGAGGCCAAATCCACTTTGTAATGAGGTGTTGACCAAGTTGCCGCAGCACAGATTGTATCAATTGACAGTTTTGCATGAAAAGTGGAAGAGACAGAAACAGCTCTAGTAGAAAGAGCTCTTATCTTGCCTGAAAGTTGTTTGTTTACAGACTGGTAGGTGAATATGATGCAATTTGACAACCATCTGGATACAGTAGATTTTGCTACTGGAGCACCTTTTTTACAGTCTGGAAACCATACAAACAGTCGGTCAGTCTTTCTAAGGTCCTTTGTTCTGTGTAAGTAGAAACGTAATTGTCTGTTAACATCCAGTAGGTGTAACATATTCTGCTTTATTGCCATAACTGGGGAAAAAACTGGCAAGTCTATGGATTGGTTTAAGTTTGATTCAGAGCATACCTTTGGTAGAAAGGAAGGGTTCATACGGACGGAACAGCATATGGGGAGGGGGGGTTTGATAGCCAATGTTTGTAGTTCTGAAACATGTCTAGCCAAATTGATTGCTACTAAGACAGTGGGTTTCCACGTTAAAAACTTTAGATCACATGATGAAGAGGGCTCAAAGGGGGAAAAGATTATGCAAGATAAGACAAAATGTAGGTTCCATGGGGGTAGAGGTGGTTTAATGGGTGTTTTTAACAGATTTGTACGTCTCAAGAAGGCTATGCAAAGTCTGTGTGACATGATATTCGGACTTCCTTCTCCAACATGGAAATTAGAGACTGCGGCTAGTTGAACTCAAAGGGTAGCTGCAGCTGTCCCCTCCTAAAAAAGCTTCACTAAAATTTCCTAAATGGAGGGTAAGGGTGCAGAAAAAGGGTCAAGAATTTCTGAAGTCCATGAAGAAAATCTTTTCCATTTGCTGAGGTATAATCTTCTCATTGAAGCTTTCTGAGAAGAAATTAAGATATGTTGCACTGAAGGTGAGAGGTCTGGTAGCCTGGCTATGGTTGGAATCGGAGCAGCCATGCTGTCAACTTGAGGGTTTGCAGAGACTGATGGAGCACGCCCAATGGATGTGTCAGAAGATCCAGAACTGGGTCCAAAATCCAGATCTCCTCTTGAAGATGAGGCCATAAGAAGGGGAACCAGATGAGATGAGGCCAGTATGGGGCAAGAAGTATTTAGGTGATTCCCAATGCACTGGTTTTCTGAAGAACTTTTGGTATCAAGGGAAGGAAAGGAAAGACATAAAGGAAACCTGAGGGCCAATTGTGTACAAGTGCATCCCTTGGGGACACCCACATAGGGGGGAATTAGGGCAAAGTAGCTGCTGCATTTGGCGTTCATGGATGTGGCAAAAAGATCACAGCAAGGTTGGTCCCATTTCTGCAATATCATTTCCGCTATGTCTTGTTTCAGGGACAATTCATGGGGCATCAGAATAGCCCTGCTGAGTTTGTCTGCTATCTTGTTGGACTTTCCCAGGATGTGTGTTACTATAAGAAAATGTTTGCAGGAGGTTGCCCACTGCCATACTCTCAGTGCCTCTCGACAAAGGGGGCAAGATCTGGTTCCTCTTTGTTTATATACCATACAACTGACATGTTGTCCATCTGGATAGCAATTGTTCCTATCGGCAGAGAGTCTTGGAATTCTTGCAATGCAAGAAGCACCGCTCATATCTCTGGGGCAATGATGTGCAAGTGGGCCTCGTGACCCTGCCAAGTGCCTTGGACTGTTTTTCCCTGATAATGCCCCCCCACCCTATCTGGGAATCATCCGTGTTCACTGTGGCTAATGGCTGTGGAAGAACAAAAGGTCGACTTAAGGTCACTTGATTGGAGTGTAGCCAACAATGGAGGTCTCTCTTGCAAGATTCTGTTAATATGATCTGATGTGACATTGGTAGTTCCTGCATGGACCACTGAGTGAACAGCAGCCACTGTAAGATTCTCATGTGCAGCCGTGCTAATAGAATTGTGTTTATCACTGCTGCCATGATGCCTAGTACTTTTAGAACTGTCCTTGCTGGAACCTTCCTTTTTAGAAGAAGGACTGAGACCTGAAGCCACAAGGTTTGTGCTCTTTCCAAGGGCAGCTTTATCATCATTTTTGTAGTATCTATATCCGTGCCTATAAAAATGATATGTTGAGATGGCAATAAGGCAGATTTTTCATAGTTTATTGTGATCCCCAAACTGGAGCAAAGTCTCAGGGTGGTGTCTCATGCTTCTGATAGTAGATGCTTGGTGGTGGTGGTTAGGAGCCAGTCGTCTAGACATGGAAACACTCGGAATCCTAGACACCTCAGCTGAGCCGTAACTACTGACATACATTTGGTGAACACTCTTGGGGGGCAGTAGTGAGACCATAGGGCAGAACTCAAAAAGTACAGTTGTGTACACTTACCATAAATGTAGATGTTACGAGTATATATTCACTGTTGCAGTCATTACATTTGGGTAATCTGCTGGCGGGTAGCCCTCAGTCGCCCTAAATTCCAAAGTCTTGGGTCCTGCATTGGTTGCTGTCTCCTCTTCCGACGTCAGGTCGTCAGGGGTATAAAACAAGCAGCCAACGCCATTTTCTTTAGTTTTTTTTTGCCCCAGATGTCAGGTGCCCCCAAAAAGGTAGCAAAAATATATATATATAAAAACTATATATACATGCATCAATACAAACTTTACCTTCATCTACAAGTAAATACACCACATAGGTTGTAGAAGATAGAGAAGGATAGATAAACTCCAGAATGAAAGGAGGATGGCGGGCGGGTAACCTGGACTACAACAGTGAATACACTCAAAAATCTACATTTAAGGTAAGTGTACACAACTGTACTATGTTGGTCGTGTTTCACTGTTGCAGTCATTACATTTGGGTAGAATCCCACAGCTATAGATGGGAAGCTGGAGCGAAACAGCATTAGGTGCGGCTATAAGGCCTTGCAGAACTGCAGTGGCAAAGCCTGCCCTGGACTTAGAGTAGAGAGGCAAATGATAATGCTTTGTAAAGGTGGGAACAGAACTCCAAGTAGCAGCCTCTAGAATGTCTTTGGTTGGTACTCCTCTGAGAAAGGCTGCTGAAGTAGCTGCCGCTCTGGTGGAATGAGACCTAATGCCCTTGGGCACAGGTTTGCCATGGTGTAAGTAGCAGAAACGAATGCAGTGGCTTATCCACTTTGAATAGTCTGCTTTCCTTCTGATCCTGCAGCATATGTCACTAATAATAATTGTTCAGTTTTTCTTAGACCTTTATTCCTGCTCAAGTAGAATCTTAGCTGTCTGTGTATGTCCAAGGAATGCATAATCCTCTCCCCCTTGTTCTGCGGATTTGGATAAAAGGTTGGCAGATGAACAGTTTGGTTAAGAGCCACACTGGAAACCACCTTAAGTATAAATGAAGGATTTTTCCTCAGAGACACCCTGTCAGGGTAAAATATGATAAAAGGCTCCACAGCCATGAGGGCCTGTAGCTCTGAGACTCTTCTTGCTGAAGTAATTGCTAGTAGCAGAGCTGTTTTCCATGATAAGAACTTTATATCAGCAGTAGCAGCTGATTCACATGGAGGCAGGGTGAGCTTTTCCAACACATAATTGAGGTCCCATGCAGGTATTGGTGATCTTCTAGGAGGCCTTAAATTTTTGGCTCCTCTAAGATACTGCTTTAGCAAAGGATGAGAAAAGATTGGCGGCTCTGTATTGTAATGAGCCGAAATAGCAGAGGCATGGATTTTAATTGATGAGAAAGATAGGCCTTTATCAAGCATCTCAGTCAAGTATTGTAATATCTGAGGAATATTTGGTTCTGCTGTATCAGTTCCTTGTGCTTGATTCCAAGCACAGAATCTCTTCCATTTATCAGCATAAGATTTTCTAGTACTAGGCCTTCTGGCTTCCAAAATGACATCCATCACAGCTTTATTGAGAGGTGTTGTTTGTATAACTACATGATCAGCCATGCTGCCAGGTTCAGTGTCTGGAGTTGATTGTGCAGGATCTGATTGTTTTGCTGGGACAGTAGCTGAGGTCTTTGAGGTGAGGTAAGATCCAAGCTGGGTATTGAGACAAGTTCCTTAGGATTGGGTACCAATATTGGTGGGGCCAGTCCGGGGCAATTAGTATCATCTTTGGTTTCTCTTGTCTGACTTTTAGTAGGATCCTGGGGCGAAGAGGCAGAGGAGGAAAGGCGTAAACTGATAGGTTTTTTCCAACTGAAGGATAGGGTGTCCACTTTCCATGCTTGTCTGTGATAAGTCCTTGTGCAGAATCTTTTCAATTGATAATTTTGAGGACAGGCAAATAGATGTATTTCCGGGCTCCCCCATTTCTTTGTTATCATGCTGAAGACTTGTGGATCTAGCTTCCACTCATGAGGGTCCATAAGGTTTCTGCTTAAATTGTCTGCCAGAGTATTTTGTTTTCCTGGCAGGAATTGAGCTTGAAGATGTATTTGGTAAGTCAAAGCTGTGTCCCACAGTGCCATGGCTAATCTGCAAAGGGGGTATGAGTGTGTGCCCCCCCCCCACTGCTTGTTTATATACCACATAACCGTGGTGTTGTCTGTCTTTATCAGTAGTTGTCCTGGATGAAGTAAGTCCTTGAAGACTGTCAGGGCATTTTGAACAGCTAGCATCTCTTTTTGGTTTATATTTACATGCATTTGTTTTGGGGTCCATATGCCCTGAATGCATCTTCCCACCATGAGGGCCCCCAGGCATAATCCGATGCGTCTTTGTTAAGGTTTGGCTGGCAGGGGGTAGAGTGAAGGCCCATCCCATGTTTTGGTGACATGCCTTTGCCCACCATACAAACTCCTGTTGTAGGCAGGGAATGAGAGGAATCATTGTTTCCAGACTGACAAAGTTGACTCCATAAACTTTTTAGGTACTATTGACGTTTCCTCATATGCAGTCTTGCATATGGAATTAGTAGGATGCAGGATGCCATGAAGCCCAAAGTCTGCAGAGTTTGTCTTGCAGATAACTGGGTCTTTGTTGCCATCAGTTTGTAAGTAAGTAGTCAGTTGCCTTTGTTTGTCTGGCATGAGGTAAGTCATCTGGGCAGTTGTATTCAAGCTTGCACCCAGGAATGTTATCTTTTGAGAGGGTACCAGTTGTGATTTATTTTCATTTATTGTGTACCCTAGGCATGTTAGAAGCTTTTTCATAAATGCCAGGTGTTGAAGAAGAATATCCTTGTTCTCTGCTTGAATGAGACAGTCATCCAAGTAAGGATATATTTGTATACTTCTTTGTCTGCAAAAAGCAATTACTGGTGCCAGGCACTTTGTAAAAACCCTGGGCGCAGTAGATAAGCCAAAGGGCAGTGCAGAGAATTGGTAATGCATTAAGCCAGCCTTGAATCTGAGGTATCGTCTGCACGATTGCCTTATTGGGACATGCAGGTGTGCCTCTTTTAGGTCTAATGTCACCAACCAAGCATTCTTGCCCAGCATGGGCAGAAGCTGCTGCAAAGTCAGCATTTTGAATTTTGGAATGTCCAGGAATGTGTTCAAAATCGATAAATCCAGTACTGGCCGCCAGGCCTTGTCCTTTCTGGTTACCAAGAACAGTCTTGAGTAAAAACTTTGTCCTTTTTCCTGTTCTGGTACTGGCTGAATGGCCCCCATATCCATGAGGGACGTAACCAGTTTCTATGCCTCTGCCCATTGATTTTTTGGCAGATCCGGCCAACCGTTTGTCATTGGCAGAGTATGGAAATGGAATCTGTATCCCTGTGATACTATGTTTAGCACCCACTTGTCCTGGGTTATTAACTGCCACTTTTGAGCAAAAAGTGCTCATTTTCCTCATAAGGGTGCTGCCAAAAGGTAAGTGCTTGGTGAAGGCAGAGGGAAGTCATTGGGACTGTTTTCTGTAGGTTTGCACTTTATCTCCTCAAGATTTGGAGGTAGAAGCACCCCATTGCTTTGACCTGTAAGAATCTTGTGCCTGGTATCTGGAACCCTTAGGGCATCTGGATTTGCCCCTTTGAACACTGTCTGACACAGGAAAGGACCAATTTTTTGTAGGCCAGTGTCTATTGAATCTTCGTGGTGCACTTGTAAGAAATCTTTTACAGTTTGCATAGACTTCGCTTTGTCTTCCATTTTCTTTAAAACCTCTTCTGCCTTAATACCAAACAGAGTATCATGCTGTAAAGGTGCATCCAGTAATTTAGCTTTAACATGATCAGGCAAGTTTTGCTCTTTTAGCCAGGCATGCCTCCTAATCACAGATGCAGTAAATGCGGCCCTGCAGGAGGCGTCTAAGGAATCAAAACCACATTGCAAAGTATGCTTTTCAACCTGTTCAGCTGCATGCGATAATTCCTACAATTCTTTATTTTCTGCACATTCAGAAATCATCATTTTCTGTTTCAGCAATCCCATAACATGTTGTTGATACTTGAGCATATGAAACTGGCAGTTTAAGGCCCTAATTGCCAAGGTTGCAGATTTATAAACCTTTTTTCCCCATCTATCCAGTGCCCTTGAATCTCTGTCAGAGGGGGTAGGATTTTTTCCTGTTGAGGTCTTAACTCCCTTTGGACCCTGTGAAATAGTTTCAGGATCAGCAGCAGGGTTTCTAAATAAAAATTTGTGTGAGTCAGGGACCCTGTAATATCTGTCAGGCTTGCTGGGAGCTGGAGGTAAGGAGTCAGGCATCAAGCTTGACTCCGAAAACACATCATCCACAATGTTTAAAACAGGGGGTATGGATAAAGGCCTGTGCTGAGAGAGAAGAAGGAAATCCCTGAGCCTCTTTTTGATTCTGAGAAATCTTGACTCTCCCAGTGAAAATGCTCCCTCAAAGTATGCAAGGTTTCTCCAAATAAATAATCCTCAGGAGGTGATGCAGATGGTATAGATTCCTCTGCATCAGAATCCTCATAGGGAGATATAGATAATTCCTGATCAGAAGAGGAATCGGAAGAAATAGAAACCTGATCTGAAGATTCATAATCAGTGTCTTGCCTAGGCCTCTTATCAAGAGGGAGATGGGAACCCCTGATCAAAGTAATAAGATCTTCAGCCATTTTGATCATCTGTTTTTTAGGCATAGCGGCCTGTGCACGTGGCTCATGCGTCATTTTTTTTTAGTTTTAGAAGTTGGCTTTTGTCGTTGGTTTTGCAGCTGTCGTCGGTTTGATATAAAAATGTTGAGGCCTGAATACACCCTCAGAAGCCGGTGCCTGCTCAGTGGCTCCAGACCCATCCGAGGGAGATGCATCCGTGGGTCCAATACTTTGAGTATCTCGCGGTGTGCCGGACTCCACATGGGTCTCGGTAGGGTCCTATGACTCGAAAGTAGCGAGTATCAGGGGCTGTGAAAGCACCTCACTGAGTACCAGCGAACCGGCGACTGGTTTAGGAGAAGCTTCGTTGTCAGTTTTGGACCTCGACTGTCTGTCTCTGTCCTTTTCTTTGCATATTTTATGTACTCCGGTAGTCGGATTGCTATCCAACGACATTTCTGGGTAGTTAAATCTGTTTCCAAAATACTTTGAGGCAAAAATATACTGACGCTTAATAGTGCATTGGTTAAATCTAGCACAAAACTGACAGCCAGGCACATTGTGATCAGGGCCTAGGCAAGGAATACAATATAAATGGAAATCCTTATGAGGTATTTGCTTCCCACAAGTAGTACAATTATTAACTTTTAACTTTTTCTGTCATCGGTATGGAGCAACGGGGTACTTAGCTTTAGTGAAGACTTCGGTTCTGAAACTCAAACTCGAATATTTCAGGAGTCGGCCGACCGGCATTTGCAAAATGCTTCTGCTTCGGGCACCACGCGGCAAGAAAGACAAAAGAAAATGGCGTTGGCTGCTTGTTTTATACCCCTGACCTGATGTCATGGGAGAGGAGACAGCAACCGACGCAGGACCCAAGACTTTGGAATTCAGGCCGACTGAGGGCAACCTGCCAGCAGATTACCCAAATGTAATGACTGCAACAGTGAAACACGAAGAACATTTGGTAATGACTGGCTCCCAGCTGAAAACGTAAATGAGTCCTGGATGGTCTGTCAATATTTATGTGGTAGTATGCATCCTGAAGGTCTATAGAGCACATCCAAGTGTCTTTTCCCAATAAAGGAAGTATCAACTGCAATGTTACCATCCGGAACTTTGTCTTTGTCACAGATTTGTTCAATCTGCTGAGATCCAGTATGGGTGTCCAGTCCCCTGTTTTCTTTGGAACTAAAAAGAACCTTGAGTAAGTTCTGGATCCGATGACTTTTCTAGCAATTTCTATACTTCTATGGTTGCTTGCTTCCTGTGACTGGGTGGAACATCTGGAATGTTTTTGATACATGGGATTGGAAGGGAAAAAAGTATGTAGTAGCCTCTGGATATGATGCTTTGTACCCATTTGTCTTTTGCTATTTTTAGCCAGGCATTTGGATACAAGGATAAGTGACTCCAACTGCCTCCAGGTATGGACAGATGGGCCTCCTTTCAGGAGCGCTGAAAAAGCTTACCAAAGAAGGATTCTCTGTCTCCCTGGTTTTCTGGACCCCCTCTGATACGTGGCCAGCATCTTCTATTATTGCTTCCCCCCCTGCCCCTGGGGGAAGGCTCACCATCTGTGTCTGGAAAAACTCTCTGGGGTTTTCAGAAACACATCTTTCCTCCCTTTTGACCTTTGGGATAAGGTCTAGAAGGTATGGAAAAACAGACTCCAACAGCAGAGAGAGTATTCTCTTCCTGTTCATACCTAGTTAGTGTGTCTTTGACCTTGGGCCAGAACAAGGATGAGCCATCGAAAGGGGTATTAACAAAAGAAGACTTAAAAGCTTCCTCAAAGTTACAAAAGCAGATCCAGGAATGTCTCCTAAGGGAAATTCCTGAACCTGGTGCCCTACTCACTCCATCAGCTGCATAAGAAATGAGCCTCATGGATGAGTTTACTACTGAATTTAAGGTGGAGAGCTAGGACAACACTTTGTCTGATGCCCCTGCGGCTACTGAACCTTATAAAGTATCTCCTAGCTCCTTCAGGCAATCTCTCTGCAACCTTGTAAAATGGGTCTATATCACATAATCGAAGTTTTACAACTTCAAACACCATATAGATGAACCCATATGTTCAAAATTGTAAAACTTTGAATACGTTAAAAAAATAAATTAAAAAAAACTTACCTGAAGAGTAAAATCAGGGGGTAAGCCCCCCTGCACCCTCCACGGTCTTTAAATATACCAACTCCGAGATCGCACTACAGTGTAGTAAAGGGAAATCTTCCCTTTCCACACTGTACTGCATTGAAGTGCAGTCTCGGAGTTGGTATATTTAAAGAGCGGGGGGTGTGGGGGTGCAGGGGAGCTTGCCCCCCTTCTTAAAGATGTTAGGTAAGATTTTTATTACTTTAATTTTTTTTAAAGTATTCGAAGTTTTACAACTTCGAATATATGGTTTCGACCATATGGTGTTCGAAGTTGAAAAACTTTGATTATGTGATATAGACCCTTGTAAAATGTGTAAGATAATTCAGGGACCTCAGCGTAAAGATTGCTGAAGAAAACATACGCTTTCCGTATTTCTCCATCATCCGTGACTCCTTATTCGGGGGATGGATAGAAGAGGATATCTCTTACAATTCCTTCTTGGTGGTCGGCACCACCACCATAGCATCTACTGGGACACCTTTTGTTAGGAAGGACTTATCCTCAAGGGATATTATAAACTTATTTGGCCTCCGGGGAAAAGGCTCCATGGAATCTGAAGACTCTCACGCCTTTCAATAAACCAGTTCCATAAGTTCATCGAAAGGCAGAGACACCCAAGTGGCAGAAGGGTGAGACCCAAAAGCCTTTAGATATACAGACTCCTCATCAGAAGGGTTGATGGGCTTCCAGATACCTCTCTGTTTAAGAATCTCTAGGATGTCTGCAAAGGAGACATCCTCAGAGGGCGACTGTGGGGGCCCTTCTGAGTCATCAAGGACTGTGTCAGATGTGATAGACTCATCTCAGGAGTCCAAATGCTTCCTCTTGCATAGTCTTTCGAGGGACCGCTTCAGAAGGGCATTCTGCAGAGGTTTCGGAAGAGATGGGTTCACCCAATGGGGCATCCCGAGGCTTTGGGTCTCCACGTCTATGTGGAATCGGTTGTGCAGAGACAGACACCGGTCCCTTTGGGGAAGGAATGACTAGATCTGAGAATGGGGCTGCCCATGGTGACAGCACTCTCCTCATTGCCTCAAAACTCTCTGTCTATGACCTGGGGAAGCTCCTGGTTCTGAAGAACCAGAGGATTTCCCTGGCACCAAGGGGGTTGGCTCCAAAGCTGATGTAGGCACTGAGCTCACCAAAGCTGAAGCCCTGAGAGGGAAGTTCGGATCCGATATCTGTCTAATCCGACTGTCCTCCCCAGACCCAACCTGAGAGCATCAGCCCATAGACACCTCGAACTCAGATGGCACCGAGGAAGTCAGAGAAGAGATCAGAGCCATAGATCCTGAGGCAGGTCTCGGCTCCAATGGTTCCACTATGATCAGCTCTGTGCATTCCAGCTCTAAAGCCCCGAGGTAGGTCAGAGGAGGAGTCGATAGTGATGGGGCAGGTCCACTTGGCAGATCCGACAATAAATTGTCTAGCACCGGTGTACTCAAAAGCCTACACACCACATGATCCACATCATCTTCTGACAAACTCCTGGAGAATCAAGAAGAGCCAGCAGGAGATCTTGATCTCTGTAAAAATGGTGACCTCAAAGTCGGAGACACCAGTTACAGAAAAGGGGACCAGCTCAGAGTGTGCAATACCAATGGCTCTGAAACACATGCAGCGGAGGTAGATGGTTTCTTGGGCCCGATAGACTTTGGGTCCAATGAAGAAATTTTTGAGACTTTTTGTGAAGGTCCAGATTGGTCTGAAGAGGATGAAGATCTTTTTGCTGACTTACCAGATCTAGAAGGAGGGGAAGAGATTTTCTTGGAGGCACTCTGATCTTCTTCTAAGGCTTCTGAAAAATAAGTTTTTAGTAATCCTCTTAATATAAGTTTATTTTTTCTTTCAAGGAGAACCCTTGAACTAAAAGTGTGTGTTAGAAAAATCTATACATGCTGCTTAGAAAATATATTTACATACATGCTGCCTAGAAAAATATATTTACAATGTGTGCTGCTTAGGAAGATGTGTATTTAAACATTCAAATATATATATAAGTTGTGTGATCAAATATATAGAGAAATGTGTGCTTTAGTTAGGAATAAATGTACTTAAACCCATAATAGAGAACAAAGTTTGAAAAGTAGTATATAATGCATTTAATTCTGTCTTACTAGAATAATAGTAGAAATAAACCTGCATATTATTGCTTGAAGCACAAGCTGCAGTGTAATCAGAAATTTGACCTTGGCAGCTTGCAAACACAGCCTGGCTCATGTCTTTCAAGTAAAGATTATTTTGCAAAGTTAGAAAATAATAAATCTGTTCACATGTGTGTCCTCTTTCCTGCCTCCACCAGGAGAGCAGCCTTGGGCGCACTGTCTCTGATAGTGGTCAGCTGGGAACGAGGAAGACAAAGAGAGGCATTAAAGAAGACATACATCTATTGTATTCGAACTAATCAGAGAACCTTGAATTGGCTACATCCTCAGGAGGTCATCGTGACTGACCAGGTGTTTGCAAGGCTGTAACATTCACATGGGAAAAGACTTTTGAAAAACACAAATTCAGCACTTTTATGATGTAAAGACCCTGTCACTGACCACGCCAGTGAGGTGGGCAAAACTGATAATGACATGTATATAGTTGGTGCCCTTTTCTGAATAAAATCAGACAAAATTCTGTACAAACTTGTGTATGGTTTTTTGGCTCCTAATGTACATTAGAGTTTAAGATACTCAAGTTCTCCTGCATTACTGTTTGTTATTGATTGACATTGTTTTTGAATAACTCAATGATTTTTACAGTCTGACTCTAACAAATTTATTTAACATCTTGGTCCTAATCGTGCCGGAATTCCCTTGGTAAGCTACAGGTCAGAATATATAGGTGGTACCGAAATCTGCAGAAGAAGGAAAGACCTCCGACTGAATTGTCGTGCCCAAAGAGGCTGTCCACTTGTCTGATCTGTGGCCGAAAAGCGGAAAACTGGGTCCTAAAAAGCATATCAAACATAAGCAGGAGGCTCGGGTAAGCAGAATTCCTCTCTTTGTTTTGTTTTAGATCGGGGACCAGGTTACACTGTGCTATTGCTAAGGTTTGTGATAGCAGGGAGAGAGGTAGTCGAAGTATTGTATCTTGAGTCATAGATCAGGAAATAAAACAAAGCAAAGTAAGCAGTCATTCTAGACACTACTGTGAATACGGGGAATAAGATACCACGTGGTACAAGAGAAAGGGTTACGTAACAGTTCTGTTCTTTTTCTTTCTTTCTCTCTCTCTCCTTTTTTTCTCTTTCAGAGACATGGGAAATGAATGCACTAAAGGGTCACGTGACCCGCCCTAACAGAAGATGCAAAATATATGCAATTTCAGAGAGCAGATAATGTGAGATATTTTGCAAAATGGGTTAACCAGTATGACTTTGATGGTAAATTGGATAAAATGTCATTAGTAAAACTTTTGAGACAGTTAAAATCTGGCCAGAAGGTCAGGCAAAAAAACAACGACAGTTGGGTGTTCCTCAAGCACATAGGTGGATTGAGGAAGCGAACCGAAGGGAACAGAAAAATAAAAATGCAAAGGCATTATTTTTAGACAAAGAGGATAATAACATAATAGTAGCATCGGTCCCTCCCCTACCACGTCCACCGATGCCTTACTCAGAATATGAAGCGGGAGGGCGGGCTGAACCCCCCCACGTTACCCAGAGACAACAGGGATATTAAGACAACCATTTGTAAGAGAACCTATCGGGACTAGATCCCGAACACGTCAAACGCTTATAGATGTTCAACCAAGCGGAAGTTTATTAGATGAGAGTGAGGAAATCTGTCCATTAATAGAAGTACCAAACCCACAGGCAGGACAGGAGGGCCAGGCCTCAACTCTCTTAGTGTATAGACCATGGACACCGGAAGACATCCGAAAAGCTACAGAAGGAATTCCCCATCCAAAAATTAACTTTGAGAAATTTCTACAGGATTTACAGGGTATGAGATTGAGTTACCACTTAAATGGGAAGAGGTAGAAAGAGTAGTTAGACAAATTTTAGGTCCAGATTGGCACATGATTTGTGGCGCCTGGAATGCCCGTGACGCGCAACACAGGCCACTCCCACATAATGACGCAGAACTAGATACTAGATTGAAGGGTCTTACAGACCGCATTACTGAAAAATGGAAACCTAGGGCAGACTGGACTTGCATTAATCAATGCGTACAACAAGACAATGAAACAGTGGATGCATACTATGGTAGATTATTAGAATGTTTTAATAACCATAGTGGCATGCCTGTTCCTGAAAATCAAAAGAATGATAGCTCATATGAACAACAATTGAAGAATGCATTTTTGAAAGGTTGTATTGCCCTATCAATAGCTTCATCACGAAGCACATGATAGATCACCGAACAAGTAGGCTTCAAGCCTTGTTAGAATATGCTAGACATGCGAAAAACATTTTAACAGTAAAAGAAAAGAAAACGCAGGTCTTCACAGCTGAAGACGGTGCGGAAGTTTTGTAGTACAAGCAGCCAAAAGGGTAAGCAAAATACTCAGGGTAACAAACGCTCTGACAGAAACTCAGAAATTTATGAGAGCAGAAAGAAAAAAGGTGAGTGCTTCAATTGCGGTAAGAAGGGACATTTGGCAAGGGATTGCAGGAGCAAGGCACCTGCGGAAAAAGGATAAGGAAGATGAGGATTGACTATATGACAGTTATGCTGCTCAGCAGTCACCAGGAGAGACTAATGAGCAGGGAATGATGTAAATACCTTAGAAGAAACAAATGACATGCAACAGGATGTAGAAGTTGGGGAAAGTGAAGTTTTGGAACTGGCATTACTGAGCTTAGAGCTCTATTTAGCAGACACGAAACCGGAAGTTACACTTCTGGTGGAAGGAGAGAAGTCAAATTTCTGTGTGATTCAGGAGCATCACGAACTTTGATACATCCTTCAAAGTTACGGAACATTCTGAGTCACCTGATTACATATTAGTGAAAGCAGCAAACGGACAGCTGTACAGGGAACCACTTTCCCATGATATAGCAATAACTGACCCGTCGGCATGACCCAAAGAAGTAAAATAGTACTTTCTGCCAAATGCCCCATGAACTTATTAGGAAGAGATCTTATGCAACTTTTGGCATAGCAGTAGTCCCTACCATGAACGGTATGGAGGCACAGAGACAAACTGATACTTTTGTAATACGGTCGGAGGGTGAGGCTTACTATTGGTACAGCCAGGATCTGGTTACAACCGGTCCAGGGGCAGTGACCAAGGAACTGATGAATGTAGCCACCAGCAAGGTGCCTCTCCTCGATGTTGACCAGCAGCATTTATTACATTGTACCCTATATTATTGTAGCACACCAGGACCTGATAAAGAATACGAACAAAAGTTGTTCAGGAATCCTGCAAATAGACTGATACTACGGACCCTATACTGGGACACTGAGGGCAACAGTGTAGTGAGCTGTTCATTACCTCAGGAGTTTTTGGAATTGTACAAATCCAATAAACTACCACACGTTAGCCTAACCAAAACAAGAATGTTAGGTGGGTAGACTTGGGTGACAAAGTGACAGGATGGGAGAGACTAACTGACTCAGAATTATCAGACTTAGGAGTACAGAAACAGAAACTGAATTGGTTAATAGCACGCCCAGCTGTACACTTACAACAGAGTGAAGACAGCTGACTGGCGTTCTTGATAGAAGAAGAAGAAAAAGCTTTGAGTGAAATACCAAATGTTCTTTGGTCAACAGGAAAATCAGATGTAGGACTTATTCAACAGCAGGGCCAGTAGTTATTACACCAAAATCAGCCTTTAGACCAAGAAAAGACAATATCCTTTGAGCAAGGATGCGGAACAGGAATCAAACCTATCATAATGGCATTACTTAAGAAAGGGATACTGGTGGAATCTTTAGATTCACCATGTAATACTCCTCTATTTCCTGTAAAAGCAAACGGGAATGGCGGATGGTACAAGATTTACAAGCTGTAAATGATGCGGTAATACCAAGAGCACCTACGGTGCCAGACCCACATACCTTGTTAAATGATTTGAAGCCAACAAAAATATTTCACCGTGGTAGATATTAGCAATGCATTTTTCCTCAATACCTATCCACCCTGACAGCCAGCATTGGTTTGCATTTACATTTCAGGGCAAAAGGTATACATACCCGACTACCACAGGGATATAGTGAAAGTCCAACAATATTCGCACAAGAGATGGCTAGCAACCTGGCAGGGTTTTCTCCACCAGGGGCAGCCAAGTACTACTTTATGTAGATGACATCCTGCTTGCAGCCCCTACCCAGCAGCAGTGTAGGGAAGATACAATAGCATTGTTGAAATTCTTAGCTGAGCAGGGGCATAAAGTGAACAAACATAAATTGCAACTTTGGAAAGAACAGGTTAAATACCTGGGATATGTGATATCCAAAGAAGGTAGAACATTAGATGAAGATCGGAAAACAGCTATCTTACAAGCACCTAGACCAACTAGCAAAAGGAAATGATGTCTTTCCTGGGAACGACTAATTTTAGTCGAAGTTGGATACCGAATTATGCTTTAGAAACGGCTCCATTGGCTGATTTAATATTTAAAACACCAATGGCAGCACAAGAAACACTGCACTGGACTCCAGAAGCAGAAGCAGCCTTTTGTAGACTAAAACAACTGATAGCTTCATCATTAGTTTTAGGGCTTCAATTACCATAAGAGATTTTTCCAAACTGTAGATTGTAGGCGAGGATATATGACGTCAGTACTGACGCAACAACATGGCGGCAAGCAACGCCCCATAGCTTACTATTCATCACAGTTAGATCCGTGGCACGATCATTACCACCCTGCGTACAAGCAGTAGTCGCAGCAGCTATGGCAGTGCAAGCTTCAGCCTCAGTGGTATTATTTCATCCTCTCACGTTGAGAGTACCTCATGCAGTTGCAATAATTTTATTGCAAGAAAAATAGCATTTTATCCCCTGCCAGACATCTTTCTTGCATGACCATACTATTGAGTCAACCCCATATGACAATTGAACGTTGTACAACATTAAATCCATCGACATTACTTCCGATTCCTGTGGATGGCACACCACACAGCTGCCTACAGGAAGTGGAACAAATAACCACACCCAGACAAGATCTTACTGATGTACCTTTAGCTGACGAGAGGTGACATTTTTGTAGATGGGTCCTGTAGACGAGGTCCTACAGGAAAAAACCTAGTGGGTTATGCAGTAGTAACTGATGACGAAATCATAGAAGCACAACCCCTGCAACATAACCTGTCAGCTCAAGCAGCAGAATTGATAGCTTTGACACGTGCTTGCACTCTGGCAAAAGACAAATGTGTTAACATATATACTGACAGTCAGTATGCTTTCTCCACAGTGCATGTCTTTGCACAACAATGGAAAAACAGGGGAATGATAACATCTACTGGCAAGCCGATTAATCATGCACAATTGATTTTGAACCTGCTAGATTCTATTCAGTTACCCACTAGAATAGCTATCTGTAAATGTGCAGCCCATACCAAACAACAAGATAGAATTTCAAAGGAATGCTCGGGCTGATGCAGCTGCGAAGCAAGCTGCCTCAGACCCAGAAACTGTGCTTTAAATGAAGAACTACAACCTTCTGAGACTCTTGATTTAGACATGTTGAAAACAATGCAGACATTAGCTACAAAAAGCAGAAAAGCAAAAGTGGATAAAACGAGGAGCAATCCTTAAAGAGGGACTGTACATCTCCAAAGAGAAAAAGCCCATATTGCCATCTAATTTATTTAGATATGCAGCTTTGTTGAGTCATGGGCAGAGCCATGTCTCAACAGGGGGGATGGTACAGTTAGTTAACAAAACATTTCAAACATATGGATTTACAATTATACACAAAAATTTTGCGCAACATGTCATATTTGTAGCAAGCATCATGCACAGGGAGCATTTAAACCAAAGCGAGGAGCTTTCCAACACCACCCTACCCGTTCCATACTATTTGTATGGATTTCATAGAACTGAATAAATGTGAAGGGAAAAAATACTGTTTAGTGATCATAGATATGTTTTCAAAATGGGTAGAAGCTTTTCCAACTAGAAATCGGATGCAGCAACAGTAGCAAAAGCCCTAGTAAAAGAAATTATTCCTAGATTTGGCATACCGGAAATAATTTATAGTGACAATGGAACACATTTTGTAAACCAGACAGTTCAACAGCTTGGGAGATTTTTTGGGATTTCTTTGAAAAACCATTGTGCTTATCACCCTCAGTCAGCAGGGCTGGTGGAAAGGTACAATGGAATCTTGAAAACAAGTTGAGAAAATTAATGAGTGAGACTCAGAAAACTTGGATTTGCTGTCTGCCTTTAGCACTGCTGAGCATGAGAACTGTCCCAAATGTAAAGGGCTTGACCCCTTTGAGATAGTGTTTGGAAGGGCATATTGTGTGCCACAATGGAAGGCCCTCATGCCTGCAGAGCTGGAGGCCGATGGCTCATTAGCTAGTTATATGAAGAAGTTATTAACAAATAAGACTGTTTTGCAGTTGAACTCTTTTCAGATAAACAAGAAGCAAAACCAGAGGCCGTGCTGACCCGGGTCCTGGATTTGGCTGAAAATCATAAAGAGAAAGAACTGGGCGAGTCCAAAGTGGGAAGGTCCGTACCAGGTACTATTGGCAACACCCACTGCAGTGAAAATTGCTGAGAGATCATCTTGGGTTCATTTAACCCACTGCAAACCTGTTAAGAAATTTAGTTTGGACATACCACAGGAACAGGATGGCCAGAGGCAGAATGAATAAAATGTGAAACAACCCCAGGGACATTGGTTCACTGGCCTACTGATCATACACTTAATAACTATGTTTGTAGTAACCTTTTGTTGTTATGGTTTTTCTTGCATATAACTACAGATGTGAAATTAATAAAACGTGATGAAGGACTGGCTATAGACTGGCACCCAAACTTTAACACATACCTGGCTATGAAACGAGTTTATGTAGAGACTATGAACGTTTCAAATTGCTGGGTTTGTACTGCAATACCCACAGCATATGGAGGACTTTTGATGTGTGCTGTCCCTTGGGAATAAATGAAACTTGGGAAAACCTGTTATTTGACACAGGCACTGTGAGATCACAAGACAAAGTGGCATTATATTTGCCTGTTACTCAGAAAGGAATTGTTTGTTTTGTTAAAATGATACACTCCAGGTTGGTTGGAGTAACTGTAACATAACTGTGTCTTACAAATGTTATATAAAACCTATAGACCAAGGTACTAGTTGTACTAATTATGGTTCATACTTAAGCTTGATGAAAACAACATTGAGAGATGTGCAAAAACTCCTGAAATATATAGACAATTATCTGTTATAGATAAGAAAATGTTTCATTCAGGGTTAACCATCAGTACAAAAAGTAGAAAACTGTTATTTTGTTTGTGGGAAAAAGGCCTATAAATGGTTACCTGAGAATTGGTCCGGCAGTTGTTTTTGGGTTATCTGGTTCCAGCCATAAGACATACTGCAGAATTGCCCTGGGTAAAATACGTAATGTGAGAGACGTAGCTCATCAAACGAAAATACAGTCAGAAAACCTACTAATCCAGTGGGTAAGATTGAAGCAAGCTGGAAGGATCATTCATCTGTGAAGGACAAAGAAAAATTGACCCATATGGACTTGGGTGACAGTGTTATATCCTGGGCTGGGATATTCCCAACCTACGGAGCAGTCAAATCAATTTGGGAACTGAGGAAATTGTCAAAACTCCTCGAAGTAATGAGCAATGCGACTTTTCCGCTCTTGAACTTGTGACTGATGAAATGAATGCAATGAGAACAGTTGTATTACAGAACCGAATGGCTCGACTTCACCCTAGCGAGAGGTGGTAATGCGTCGCGCTTATCAAAGAAGAATGCTGTGCGTACATTCCAGACAACCAGCATGAAATTAATGATCACCTGGAGGTAATACAGCAGGTGTCAGCAATGAGAACCAGGCCCAAACCCACTGACGAACTTTTTCCAGAATCTGTTTGGGGGGTGGGGGTCGGTCCTTATGAACATTCTGATTGCAATTTGTGTGGTACTGCTCATAATTGGAGCATGTGTCTGTTGCGGGATACCCTGTGTGAAAAAATTAGTTAAAGACTTAGTTGATGTATCGGTGACTGAAACTATGTACCAAGATATGGAATTGAATTTGTTGATACCAAGTGAAAGTCTATCTGAAATATAAAACAAATGACTTACTTAGCTGAGAGTCCTTGAAAGGAAAAGGCTAAGAAATGAAATAATACTGTTTATGTTTCAAATAGCATTAAATGCATTAACAGGAGGGAGAATGTTAGAAAAATCTATACATGCTGCTTAGAAAATATATTTACATACATGCTGCCTAGAAAAATATATTTACAATGTGTGCTGCTTAGGAAGATGTGTATTTAAACATTCAAATATATATATAAGTTGTGTGATCAAATATATAGAGAAATGTGTGCTTTAGTTAGGAATAAATGTACTTAAACCCATAATAGAGAACAAAGTTTGAAAAGTAGTATATAATGCATTTAATTCTGTCTTACTAGAATAATAGTAGAAATAAACCTGCATATTATTGCTTGAAGCACAAGCTGCAGTGTAATCAGAAATTTGACCTTGGCAGCTTGCAAACACAGCCTGGCTCATGTCTTTCAAGTAAAGATTATTTTGCAAAGTTAGAAAATAATAAATCTGTTCACATGTGTGTCCTCTTTCCTGCCTCCACCAGGAGAGCAGCCTTGGCGACTGTCTCTGATAGTGCTTAGCTGGGAACGAGGGAAGACAAAGAGAGGCATTAAAGAAGACATACATCTATTGTATTCGAACTAATCAGAGAACCTTGAATTGGCTACATCCTCAGGAGGTCATCGTGACTGACCAGGTGTTTGCAAGGCTGTAACATTCACATGGGAAAAGACTTTTGAAAACACAAATTCAGCACTTTTTATGATGTAAAGACCCTGTCACTGACCACGCCAGTGAGGTGGGCAAAACTGATAATGACATGTATATAGTTGGTGCCCTTTTCTGAATAAAATCAGACAAAATTCTGTACAAACTTGTGTATGGTTTTTTGGCTCCTAATGTACATTAGAGTTTAAGATACTCAAGTTCTCCTGCATTACTGTTTGTTATTGATTGACATTGTTTTTGAATAACTCAATGATTTTTACAGTCTGACTCTAACAAATTTATTTAACAGTGTGGCATACAGAACATGGCTCTTGCAAGTGTACTGCTCCAAGGCAGTACACACATTCAGAATGACAATCTGTCAAAGACATTTTTTGGGAACATTTGGAACATTTCTTGAACACAGAAGGTTTAATCTCTTTTAATTGTTTAGACATATTAAATACTGCAATGAACTAAGCAACACCAGGAAAATTTCGATCTCCAAAAAACAAACAACTTATATATTTTTTAAAGCACAACGCACGGGGCAAAAGGGGGCCCTCTAACTTAAATTGGGCTAAAAACTGCTCTCTAAGTTAAATGAGCTGGCTAGGGAGAAAAAGAAGGGGATAATGTTTATATATATATATATATATATATATATATATATATATATATATATATATTATTTTTTTTTTAACAGCAAAAACCCCACACCAAGAAGAAACAAGAAATATAAGGTTTAGTACTATAAAAACAAACCTTATAATCTAAAGATTAAAGGAAAAAAAAATTCAATTACACAGCACACTTGACAGCTCTAGAAGCATGAGCCATTTAACTAAAATGGGCTGAGTCACGCTCTAATTCAAACAAGCTGAACTCTATTAACTCACACCTACAATAATAGTCTATGAATAACACTAATAATATTAATAATAATAATAATAATAATATAAGTAACACACAGAGGAGTTGGGATAGGAATGGACTGTAGGCCTTGAAACAAAAAAATTACATCCCCAGAGATCAACAGCAAGGAGCAGACATAGTCTACACTAGACTGTGATTAACTTAGCTAAAGTACTATTAAAGTAATCACACACAAGTTAAAGGAAAAAAAAAACAGGTTAAATAGTTATAATAATGAAAACAAAACGATTTAACTTAGCCAGAGCCAGTTGAGGAAACGCCCAATCTGTTTAGCAGCAAATGAGATCTGGGGAATTCCACAGAGCATCATGGGATAGGGAGTAAGCCACGAGCTAGTTAGGAGACCTTGAGCTTTTGAAAGTGGCCGAGTTGGAACTGAGGATCGGTTCTGAACCCATCAGTAAAGAATGAAGGAGAGATAGGACATCACATCTTGTATTTTTAACTAATGATTGATCTGTGCTTCCTCATTAAGTACCTCATACATTCAAATTCCAAATTATTATCCTACAGTTATCATAAAGTGAATAAGTAAAAATTATCAACTTATCAAAATATTTTTCAAATCTCAGTAGTCTGTAAATTCACACCATAGTTTCATAGTTTCATAGTATAGTACTAGGCTATCTGCCCTGGGGCATTTGTAAGCCTAGCCATAGTGATGTGGCTTTTGTCACCCCATGAAATGGTACAAAAATGTACAGAACAAATTTAGAATACTGTGCCTCTGTCTAGTAGTGACACAATGAAGGTCCCCTTATATAATAGAATTAGTTTACTGTGCCCCTGTCTAGCAGTGACACAGATGTGACCCCTGGGGTAAACTTACAATCTCCCATCCACTCATCAAGATTTCTCTTGAAGAGAGTCAGTGAGGGGCTCTGCCTAATACGAACTGGGATCTTGTTCCAAAGCATGGGAAGCCTCTGAGTTATGAATCTATCCCTCCAGCATGTTCTATTCATACTTGTGCCGAGGTTTAAGTCTTTAGCTCTCGTGGTCCTGATGGATTTGGATTTTTTCAGGTGGAGCATGTCCATCAGATCCTGATTGGACATGGCCTTGTACATCAGGCAGAGATCACCTCTGAGCAGGCGGTAGGCTACTGAATAGAGCTGAAGTTTCTTTAGTCTGGCAGAATAAGACATATGTTGGAGACCCTTGATCCTCTTGGTGAGGTACTTGTGTGGTCTCTCCAGCTGTTGCAAATGCCGGGTGAGGTACATACCAAATGGGGCATTGTACTCAATCATGGGTCTGATGAGGGAGGAATATAGGGGTACAATGACATCCTTGGATCTGGATGTGAATCCCTTCATGATGAGGTGTGCAAGGTAGAATGTTTTTCTAACCACTTTGGCAACGTGGGTGTCAAATGAGAGATTGCTGTCGACTTGGGTCCCTAGGTCTCTGATTTCTTTTTCCGTACTCAGTGGGTTGCTGTCTATGTGATAATTTGAGGGTACTTTGTTTTTCCCAAAGGGGATGACTATACATTTTTTGGCATTTAGTTTAAGGCCGTGACTCCGGCACCAGTTGTCCATTTCTGTGAGGTCTTTTTGTAGGATGTGTGTGTCTGCTGGTATATCGACTATGGCGCCTAGTTTGCAGTCATCTGTGAACTTTGTCAGCCACAGCCCTCCCATGTTTGCTTTAACATCTGAGAAATAAATGCCGAACAAGAGGGGTCGCAGGATAGATCCCTGTGGGACACCACTTGTGACTGGCTTTGAGTCTGACATTGCTCCAGCGATTTTAACTTTATGGGTTCTGTCCTTTAGCCAGTTTGCAACCCATCTAGTGACATAAGGATTTACTTTTAAGCTGTTGAGCTTATCTATGATGCCTGAGTGGGGTATTGTGTCGAAGGCCTTAGCCAAGTCCAGGTATGCTGTATGGACTGCTTTGCCCTCATCAATGGCTCTAGTGACTGTTTCGAAAAAGTCAACCAGGTTTAAAAGGCAGGATCTGCCCTTTACAAAGCCGAACTGGGTGGGGTCAAGTGTCTGTAGGTCCCCTATGTCTCTGTTTATGAGTTCCATAATGATTCTTTCCATAGCTTTGCAGACCAGGCTGATTAAGCTTATGGGGCGGTAGTTTCCAGGGTCTGTAGAGGCACCCCCCTTGTGGAGTGGGACCACTGTTGCTGTATGCCAGTGTTCAGGTACATATCCCGAAGTAAGGCTAAGGTTAAACAGCATTTTTATGTGTGGGTTTAGCTCCTCTTGGAGTTCGCGTAACACGCAACCTGGGATACCATCAGGTCCCATTGATGCTGTGTTTTTTGCTTTGTTTAGGGCGGTTCTCACTTGGACATCTGAGATGACAGGGAGATTACATTCAGCTGGGATAAGTATTTCTTCTTTTGGGGGTGAAGGAGGGGAGAAATTTGCACTGAACCTGTCAGCCAGAATGTTGGCAATATCTGTGGGTTCAGTGTATTTTTTGTTGTTGTGAACCAACTCTGAGCAAATCTGAGGGTTTCCGCCCAAGTTTCTAACATAGCTGAAGAAGGCTTTGTGGTTATCTTTAGTGTCCTTAGCGATTTTTCTCTCAAAGTTGGCCTTGGATGTTTTTATGAGAGAACGTAGTTTTCTGCTAATGTTGATCAGAGATGTCTTCCCTTCATGGGATTTTGCTCTGACGTGCACTTTTGTTATACAATTTGTTTATGGCTGAGGTCCACCAGACAGGATGCTTACCTTTGGTGGAGAGGGACTTGGATTTGTTTGGGATTGCATGATACATGCATTCTTGGAGATGTCCATAGAAAGCATTTGTCAAGGATTCGGCATTGTGGGATGTGGTATCCACTGGCACAGTGGGCTTAAGGGATACCATCTCAGTCTTAAGAAGAGTGAAGTCTGCTTTTGAGAAGTTTTTCACTGTGGTCTTTTGTGCTGGGAGTGGAGGTGGGATATGTATATCCAGGGTGATTAGTTTGTGGTCAGATCTCACTAGTGAGGGGTATACTTCCAGTGTGGAGCATTTTGTCCCCATGTTTGTGATGATCAGGTCTAGTATATTATCTCCCCTAGTGGGAGAGGTGACTAGTTGTTCCAGTGCATTTGAATTTATGAATTCCAGGAACCTTTGGGCTAGGGTATTAGGGCTAGAATAATGTACCCAATCTATGTTTGGGTAGTTGAAGTCTCCCAGTATGATGGTATTTTGTGATACATTCATATCCTCCAATGTCTTCAGGAAGGCTGAGTGGGGTTCTTGAGATTGGGATGGTGGTCTGTAACATGCTACCAGTTGTATAGCAGTTTTGCCTATGGTTAGTTGCACCTGTATGGTCTCTGATGCTTCATGTGCTGCTACTAACCTGGAGGTGTGGGGTCCTTGATGAATATGGACACTCCCCTCCTTTGTGGTTCGCCCGGGTTTTGGGGCCGAAAAGCATGATACGAGGTATAGCCTGGTAGCTGGGGTGCTCTCAGGAGCCTTGAACCAGGTTTCAGTTACTGCACAGACGTCAATGTTCTCCATGCTGAGGAGTGCATCAAGTGCCTGCATCTTGAGATTTAGACTTCTGGCATTGAGCAGCATTACCCTTAGTTTTTCCATTTTGTTTTCTAAGGAGGTGGGTTTGTCTTTTGAGCCTTGCCTAAAAAGGCACTATGGGAGTGGCAAGAGCCTTAGCCAATATCCGAAGCCCAGTGGTGACAGGTGTAAGCCATCCCTTGCGGCAGCGTGGCTTGTCCAACATGTCATCCCAGGCAGACAGACATTGGATCCCCTTAGAATGACACCAGTACTTGAGCCAATTGTTAAAGCTGATCATCTTGTCTTTGTATTGTGGTATCATTCTTGGTGAGGGCAAGATGCTGCTCAGGGTCAGGGTCATACCAGCCTGGGCTACATAATCGGAGAGCTCCTCTATGTCTCTTTTCATGTAGTCCAGGGAGGTATGTCTCAGGTCATTCACACCAGCATGGACAATGACGGAGTCATATTTGTACTTGCTTTGGAGTGACTTGAGTGCGTGTGTTATGTGGCGGATCCTAGCTCCCGATAGACAGCTCACAGTCACCTTCTCCTTGTTCAGCCTGGTCAGCGGGACATCAGTGTGTCTGACTATAGAGTCACCTATTACTAGTGTATCAGGCAAGGTGTTTGGCCTTAAGGGCTGTGATTGGTTGACACACTGATTTATTGAAGTATGTGTTGCATGTGTTTTGTTTTGAGGTGGTGGATTTTTTTTGGATGTCTGCTTTGGGAGCCTCTGTTGTTTTGGTAAGTTTTTTATTAGAGCCTCCGAGTATGTCTTTGAGTTTTTATGTGTTTGGTTTGCAGTTGTGGTAGGTCTATGTGGGACTGGGATTGTTGTGTGTGTGGTTGCCATCTCCTCCTGTCTGGTCATGCCAGCCCTGAGTTGAGAGAGTTCAGCCTCCAGTTTGGCTATATAGTTGCATCTCTCATATGTATTTGTGTTTGTTGGGAGGAGGAGAGGGTTGTCTGTGTACATGAGACAATTGTAGCATTGTCTCAAGATACCCAGATTGACCAGTTGAACTGGAGACGACGCCAGTAATCTACCACTCAACATGCTAGAACAGTATAAGGGAGTGAGGGACCTTTAAGGGAAGTGGATATTCACAGGGATGGTAAGTAGATGTAGTGCTTTACTTAGTACAAGAGTGCTTACTTAGTAGAGAAGTATTGAGAGCAAGTGCTAGGCTTATAATATAGTGAGTAGTCTGGTTATACTAAGAGTAGAGCTTCCTTAAGGGAAAATTTGAAGAGCAGACTTGGAGCCAGAAAAAGTTTAACCTTGTTTAACCGGCGCTGCGCTATGCGCACAACCGCGAAAAGCCGTGCAAACGTGGATTTTAAACAGTGAGCTACAAAAGAGCTAGAAATGGTCCAAAACAACCAATTACTGCAGCTTCTTGTGCTGAGGTCACTTCCTACAGGGACAGGTAGGCTGCTCAAGGCTCCCCACTCCCACTGGTGAGTAAAGAAACTTCCTTCTATCCAAGTAAGGTAATGGACAACACAGGAACTACACCACAGCCCAGAATACAGCAATGCCTGTAAACTGGTCTAAACTAGTCGAGGAGAGGCGGAAAACAAGGATTATTTTTTTGTTTTTGTTTTTGGTAGAAACACACAGAAAATGCAGAAACAGTGATAAATTAGTTACACAGGCTAGCACACTTTAGTGGGCAGCCTCCACAGTTAAATTAAACAAACAAACAAACAAACTTTCGATCAAATTCGACTAAAATGTAACTTTAAGTGCAGATTTTAAAATAATGCAGCAAACAGTTAAAAAACAGTTCAAGCTAGTTCAGGGTAAGCTACAGTAGCTATTCCAAGTGAAAAAAAGCAAAGATACTTAAATCCAGAAAGTAGTCGCTTTTCTGAGTTCCCTGCTGCTAGGACCACTCTGCAGAACCACGAGGAGCTTGTCTGAGCAGTATAGCCAGAAAAAACACCCAGAGGCGGATTTTAAACAGTGAACTACAAAAGAGCTAGAAATGGTCCAAAACAACCAATTACTACAGCTTCTTGTGCTGAGGTCACTTCCTACAGGGACAGGTAGGCTGCTCAAGGCTCCCCACTCCCACTGGTGAGCAAAGAAACTTCCTTCTATCCAAGTAAGGTAATGGACAACACAGGAACTACACCACAGCTCAGAATACAGCAATGCCTGTAAACTGGTCTAAACTAGTCGAGGAGAGGCGGGAAAACAAGGATTATTTTTTTGCTTTTTGGTAGAAACACACAGAAAATGCAGAAACAGTGATAAATTAGTTACACAGGCTAGCACACTTTAGTGGGCAGCCTCCACAGTTAAATTAAACAAACAAACAAACAAACTTTTGATCAAATTCGACTAAAATGTAACTTTAAGTGCAGATTTTAAAATAATGCAGCAAACAGTTAAAAAAAAGTTCAAGCTAGTTCAGGGTAAGCTACAGAAGCTATTCCAAGTGAAAAAAAGCAAAGATACTTAAATCCAGAAAGTAGTCGCTTTTCTGAGTTCCCTGCTGCCAGGACCACTCTGCAGAACCACGAGGAGCTTGTCTGAGCAGTATAGCCAGAAAAAAATGGCCAGAGGCGGATTTTAAACAGTGAACTACAAAAGAGCTAGAAATGGTCCAAGACAACTAATTACTACAGCTTCTTGTGCTGAGGCCTATGTTCTTACATGTTTAAATGGATAGATATATAGTCAAATTCTTTTTATATTCAAATCAATATTTTATCAGTATAATTTCATGCCTAACTCTCCCATGAATGGGATCTCTTTAACACTAGATTGCTTTCCAATTACTATATGCTACAATCCAATAATTTTCCTTTAGCCATGTATTTGTAATAACAGAAACATAATATAATATCAAAAGATCTTTCAAAAAAAAATATTGATTTGCTGACATTTATTTCTTAGTTTTTAGTATCCTTACACTAGTTTTAGTTTACTCTGACAATAATTTAGAGTGGCCTTTAGAAAAATCTATAAGGCGTAGTAAAGATCTTAGGACATAATTCTCTTACCAAATTTGGAAAATATAGACCATCCTCCGCAAATACATGCAACCTCAACCTACCCAATCCCTTAGAGATGCAGTACTACTTGCAAAAGAATTCACCTAGATAATATTACTGTTTGATTCAATACATTTACATTTTTGATACATAATATTTATTTATTTATTTATTTGACATTTGGTAACTGGAAAAGTCTGACTGGGTGAGTAATCTATTTTCAGGACCAGGGAGAAAAGCTCCAATACAAAGTTGAATAGATAAAATCTTTACATTATTATAGTATCATGCAAGTATATATATGTGTGTGTATATATATATATATATATATATATATATATATATATAAAATACAGTAGCATACAATAACAGAGAGTTGTATACAAATGAGTAGCAATATACATGTTAGCATTCTGGTAATCTGGCTAAGAATAAAGATGAGATGTTACATCAACAATTGTTTTGTGCAAGAAGTTAAGGAAAGAATTATGGTTGAACTTATACAAGTGTCTAAATTATTAATTATTTGTCATACTTACATATCCCATATATACATGGAGGTAGATGTAAGGCAACAGATAGCAAGGCGCAAGCTGATCTTATTAATTCTTATTTGTCATACTTACATATCACATATATACATGGAGGTAGCTGTAAGGCAACAGATAGCAAGGCGCAAGCTGATCTGAGTGAAAAGTAGGTTACTGTAAGCAGTGATGAGAAACAGTTAGTGAGGGTTAGCAGATAAAATACAGGTTTTGTGAAAGGTGGGAATAAGCATACAGTAGGAGTCTGAGCATGAGTTGATAGAGGGTATAAAATGGTATGAGGTCAGTGAGGGTTACAGTGTAGAGGAGTAAGAGTAAAGGATTATAGGAAGTTATTGGAGGGTGTGGGAAAGGGCAAGGTTATGTGAGTGATGGGGTAACAAGATAAAGGACGGTGAGAGGGAAAAGTGGATTGCTAGAGACATAGTAGGTGGTTGGTGTTCAGTTTGGTTTTGTACAGGGACAGTTACTTGATTTCAGTAGTTCTTGTTTTAGCTTAAATTTAAATTTATTTATTTATTTATTTATATAACATTTGTTTACCGGGGAGGTCCGACTAGACAGAAATTTCTTGAGATTTAAAGTAGTTCTTATGTGTAAGAGTAGTGAGTTCCATAATTTAGTTACTGAATAGGAGTACAATGATTGTCCAGCAGTTTGTTTGGTTTATATAAGGGTAATAGATACTTGTCTTCAGAGAGGAGAGTGAGTATATTGATTTGGGGCAAAGAACTTATGGAAGGACATGTTTCAGAATTAAGACAATTTTGTGGACCATTGTTAGATGCTGGTATCTTAGATGTTGGGATAGTTCGAGCCAGTTGAGGGAGGTAAGAGCAGCACAGTGATGTTTGTAGAATGGTAATCCTGTTGCAAATTTGGCAATTTTAGTATAAATGGATTCCAACTTATTTGTTAGTATACTTTGGAGGTTGATTAATGTGGGGGCAGCATATAGTAAGGAAGGTAATAGGTATGTGGAGGCCAGTGTTCTTTTTTGTGTCTGAGTCCATAAAATGTTTGCGCCGATATAACACTCCTAATTTTTTATGTGTTTTTCTGATGGTATTATGAATATGTAGGTCAAAGGTTAGTTTAGTGCCTATTACTACCCCTAATAGTTTGGCATCTGGGACCACTTCGATTTCTGTATTGTTATGGGAATATATTTTAAAGTCAGTAGAGTGTGAATTTTGTATAAAGAGAAGCAGCTTAGTTTTGTTTGAAATAAGTAGGAGTTGTGCATTATTGAGCCATGATTCAATGGATAAGAAGGCCGTTTGGGTAACATGTTTGAGGTATGCTATATTTTTTGAGGAGGAAATGATGGTTGAATCATCAGCATATTGGATAAGGTGCTTTGGCAGGTAGTGCTATGGAGGTTATTTATGAAGATGTTGAAGAGAAGGGGCCTGAGGATAGAGCCCTGTAGGACTCCTGTTTTGTTGGGTAGATATTGTGATAGGGTGCCTTGCCATTTTACACATTGTTCTGTCTAAGGCCTAGGGAAGATAGCTCATGCAAGAGTTTAGGATGTGACACTGTATCAAATGCCTTTGATAAATTGAGAAATAATGCTGAGGTTAGATAGCCTATGTCTCGAGCTCTGTTAATTGTGTCTGTAAAGGATACTAGGGCAATTGCTGTACTATGCGCTAGTCTGAATCCATGTTGTGTAGGTGTGAATAGTTTATTATGAATGAGGTTGTTAAGGAGCTGCCTATGTACATACTTTTCCAAAATCTTGGAAACAGGAGATAGAATGGAGATGGGGTAGTAGTTAGACAGTTCATTTGACTTTCCTCCTTTATGTTGGGGTGACAACTGCTTTCTTCCAGATTGCTGGGGCATGGGATTCTAAGATGGAATGGTTTATGAGTATACTGACAGAGTGGACAACAGCATCATCTACAAGTTTTAAGTATTCGGGTGGGAGGTTATCAGCGGAAAGAGAGCTGGGTTTTATTTTTGTAAAAGGCGCCATATATAGTTGGTGGAAACTGGTTGCAAAGTTTGGGATAATGGTTCTGGAGGTGGAGTTGGAGTAATCTGGGAAGATGGTGCAGTGAAGGTGATATTTTTGGAGTTAAGTTTTAATAGGAGTCAATATGCTGGGATTAGTTATGGAATATGCAGAGTGAGGTTTGTTAGGATTGTTAATTAATTTGTCTATACTTTTTGTAAAGTGTGTATTGAGAATTTCTGTTTGAGGTAGGGATTTGCCTACGACTGGAGCAGGATTTTGTTTTGATCCTGAGGCAATCACTGATGAGAAGGTGGACCGGAATTTTTGGGGGTTATTTTTGTGGTCAGATAGTTAATGGGGTAAAGTACCATTTCTTTTCAGTAATTTGTTTCTTTGTTTGATTATGCAAATGCTTATAGTTTTGTATGGATAGCTCATTTTTATTTTTCTGGGATTCTTTCCAGGCTTTATCCCTGTTTTGTAGTAGTCATTTTGTTGTCTTTGTAAGCCAGGATGCATGGTTAACTTTGGTTCATTTAGTACAGAGTGGGGCTAGGCTGTTGTGGATATCTAAGAATAAATTGTTAAAATAGGTAACTGCATCATCTAAGGGTAGTATCTTTAGCTTGGACCAGTTTAAGGATTTTAGTGTATTGACAAAGAGTTTTAATAAAGTTGGATGGATTGTGGGAAGTTTTATAGTTATAGGTTTTAGGTGAATGGGAGATGGTTATATAAGTGTATGCAGGTAGATGGTCACTTAAGGTGTCTGGCAGAGTACCAGAGTCAGAGTATTTATTTGCACATGTGACTAGGAAATAATCTAGAATGGAGTTTTGGTTATTACTCTTATGAATTCTAGTAGGGGTTGTGAAAATTGTGTGAAGCTTGAAAGATTAAGACTACTAAGTGCAAAGTCAACAGTTAGGTTTTTCCAGTTGATATTGAAATCACCTATGATGATAGTTTCACTGGATATATTTTGGAGACAGCCAGGAAAGAATATTTTCTAATGTAGGAATGTTTTGACTGGGGGGAATGTATATGAGTGTAATACAAAGCTGTTTAGTTTCATTTAGTTTTAAGAATGTAATAAGGATTTCTGCATTATTGAATACTGGGATTGTTTAGTATAGGGTGTAATAGTATTAAGGGGATGGATAAATGAGTGCTACACCTCATGCCCATAAGGGTTCTATCTGATCTTATTATGCTAAATCCTGATGGAAGTAGTTCAGTATCCTGACTATTTGGTTTTAATCAAGTTTCTGTGATAGCAAGTATGTTGGGGTTATATTTTGCTAGCCATGCATGGAGGTATGGAATTGTATTACATATACTGCATATATTTAGTGCTGCCAGAAATATTGAGCTGGATGAAGATTTACTATAGTTATGTGGTTTAGAGAGGGGGGCCTGGATTTGGATGAATGTTTCCGTATTGGGATAGGCCAGACAATGTGGAGAAATAGTGGATTGTAGCTGCTGGTATTACCTTTGCTTTCATTTGTTTTAGACAGTTACACTTACAGTTGTTGGGATAATGTAACATTTTGTACTTTGTATGGTGGAGGATATTTGAGCTCAGAAGGCTGGCTGATATATCACAGTAGCTATTTGTATGTTTCTCAAAGCTAGAATTGGAAGTTATGGATTTTTTGTGGGTGTTGATATCGTGGACACTTAATGAAGGGATTTGGGTTAAAATTAAGATAGTTACTATAAGGCAGAGTAGATTCATAGAGTAAGGGTGGGGAGTTGCCATTTTTGGAGGAGATTGTGGGAGTGAGACGGTGAGGGGTGGGAATGTATAGGCTTGTGTAAAGGGGGTGTTATTGTGCTAAAAAGGGGTGGGTTGTTTGGAAGTAAATTTAAATGGATGATTCTTTGTGTGGGATACATTGTTTCACTGTGATTGGTTTGAGTGGAAGAGAGAGTGGTGTTACCTTTAGTAGTAATGTAATTGATGTGGGGTGGGTGGGAAGTGGGGGTAGGGTAGGGGAGCAGAGGGAACCCGAGTGTAGCGAGGGCAAACAGAGTGGGATGAGTCATGCAAGAAACAGAGCAAACAGCCAGAAATAAACTCTGTAAAAAATCAGTGTCTTGCCCCAAGTCAGTGACACAGTTTGTAAGGTTCTTTTTTTTTAATATGAGTTAGTGACTCAATACTTGGCCAAAGGCACATCAGGTTTTACATAGGTTATAAAGCAACAGACAGTGTATTAGGGTAAATGATTTAGAAAAATGTTACATTTCTACAGCGATAGGTGAAAAAGCTGGGGGAAGGATCTTACCAGATGCATCCCAGTAAGTGTGCATGCCACTACCTTAGATTTAAATTCATTAGCTAAAATAATAATTAAACACTACAATATTACAGGGGAAGACATACACTGAGAATGTGCAAGGTAGAAAGGAATCTTTTGAGGCACTTGTGCTGTACGCCACAGTCCTCTAAGGATGTCGTATTCAAACAGTGGAGAAATGCTCATGTTCTAGTTGTTTGGGTAAACTTATAAGGTGTAAGGCAGACAGCAATCTTTTGAGATGCTCAAACTGTAAACCACAGTTTTCTGAGATTGCCATATTCAAACAGTGGGGAAAACACTTATGTTCAAGTTGTTTGGGTAAACTTAGAAGGTGAAAGGAAGAAATCAACCTTTTGAGATACTCGTACTGTAAACCACAGTTTTCCAAGGTTGCTGTATTCAAACAGTGGGAAAACACTCATGTTCTAGTTGTTTGGGTAAACTTAGAAGGTGCAAGGTAGAAAGCAATCTTTTGAGATGCTTGTACTGTAAGCCACAGTTTTCTGAGGTTGCTGTATTTAAACACTGGGGAAATGCTAGTGTTCTAGTGTTCCGGTTGTTTGGGTAACTCTCCAACCTTCCACTGTGCCGATAAGTTCTCAGCTGATTAGAATTCTGTAGAAATAAAATGGTAAAATACCTGTAGAAATAAAATGGTAAAATACCCTTGGAGGATGCATAGTTAATCTTGAATGCACTATCATTTGACTAAGAAGGTTTTAATTTTTTTTATCTGAATGTATAAATATTTACATTTTCAATAACATGAGCTGCATCCTTGTTCTTAACACCTGGAGGACTCAGTACTATTCTATTCAAATTGCTATTATGGTAAATATAGGAATCAGTTCCCCTTTATAAGTCAAAATGTTCTCACATGTTTGAGCAGTTTCTTCAATACTTGAAACAGAAGTCAACTTATCTAAAGTCATAAAGGGAGACGCAGAAATGAATTGTATTTTATCTGAATTGTTTCTTTAAGTCCACCCAAACAGTAGTACTTACTTCCTTACACTAGCATGTCTAAAAGTAAATAACTTACAATTCAGTCTTTCTCTTATACCCCTTCTTTCTTACTGTTATGGATGCATGTTGGTCAGGTAAGGAAATGATTGTGGGTTAGTGGAGGTGCTTTGCAGTATAATTTCTATTTTATTGAGATGTTCTTTGAACATTCAAAGGAATAAATAGTTTGCAATCTAGCTAGCAAATACAATACCTTGGGCTTGAAATGTATAAATTGAATTACTGCTTGAGCTTGAAATGTATAACTGCATTCTTGCTGAATTACTATCAAACTTGCCTACGACTTGCTACTCAGCTGAACAAAAAAAGTAAATTCTATACAGATTCATAAATTCATAGATTGTTAGTAGGCTAACAATCTGCTGGTTGGGGGGGGGGGTCCTCTAAGTCTAGCCATGTTTTCCTGAAAGAATAATGATGTTCTGTATCCAAATAGGGCATTTGGGGCCAGGCACTTATAAGCTACCTCTGTCCAAAAGGGACATGGGTGCCAGGCCCAGTGCAAATTTCTTATTCCCCATTCACTGATCTAGGCTGCACTTAAACTAGCTAATAGACAAACTCAGCTTCACATGCATGGGAAGCCTGTTCCACAGGACAGTCAGTCTCTGGGACACATACCTGTCTCTCCAGCAGGTTCTGTTTTTAAGTCACAGACAAAATTCAGGTCCCTAGACCTTGTATTTCTGGAACTCTGACTTACAAATATGTAGGAGATTCATAAGTGTGGAGTTTGCGGATGCCTTGTAGTTTGCGGATGCCTTGTTAGTCAGGCATAAATCACTCAGCAATCTATAGGAGACTAAGTAGAAGAAAGGGCTTTAAGGTGCTCTGCATAAGACAGGTTTGTGTACGGCTTTTATTCTTTTCGTAAGGAACCTCTGAGGTTGCTCTAGTTGCTGCATATGCCTGATACATACCAAAGGGAGCAATGTACTCTATGACTGGTCTGATAAGGGCAAAGCACAGTAGGATAATGACCTCTTTGGACCTAGATATCATGCTCTTACTTATAAGCTGAGCAACATAAAAGGATTTCATCACCACTGTGGCCATGCGCTGGTCAAAGGTAAGGCTTCTGTCTACGTGCGTACCGAGATCCCTGACCACTGGCTTGATTTTTAGAGGCGTATTACCAGCACGGTAATTAGCCAGGATGGCTGGCTTCCCAAAAGTTAAAATTATGCATTTCTTAGCACTGAATTTAAGATCATGGCTTGTGCACCATTTGTTAGTTAGAGATAGACCTTCTTGAAGAATGCTAGTGTCTGCAGGGAATTCAGTGATAACCCCCAGCTTTCAATCATCTGCAAACCTGGTCATCCATAAACCTTCAGCATTTGCTTCCATTTCAAAGAAACAGATGTCGAAAAGGAGGCCCAATACCCAGCCCTGGGGGACTCCACTAGTGACTCACTTCTTGTTAGAGGTGGCCTCAGCTATTTTGACTGGCTGGATCCTATCAGTGAGCCAGATGGCTATCCAGTGGGTAATAAAAGGGTTTTTATACCTTAATTAGTGAGCTTGTTTATAATGTCTGAGTGGAGTATTCTATCAAAAGCCTTGGCCAGGTTGCAGAAATTTGTGTGCACAGTCTTACCTTCATCCATTGCTTAGGTGACCCTCTCAAAAACGTCCACCAGATTTAATAGGCATGACCTTCCTTTAACAAAGCTGAACTGTGTTGGCTCCAGCATTTGCAGGTTACCTATGTCCTCATTTATAAAATCCATGATGATTCTTTCCATGGCTTTACATATGAGGCCGGCAAGACTTATGGACCTGTAGTTCCCCGGAACAGTCGTTGGACTGCCTTTCTGCAGAAGATGACTGCAGCCATTTTCCATTCCTTGGGCACAAAACCTGACTGAAGGGTCCAGTTGAAAAGTGATTCAAATGGACAAGAGAAGTCATGTTTCATGCTATTTATTAAACATCCTAGGATGTCATCAGGGTCCATCAATGTAGTGCTTTTGGCCTTGGAAAGTGCACTGATGACCTGTTCCCTAGTAATGGTTGGGGTTACTGTGGTATGCAGTATTTCCTTTGGACTATCAGGGAGAGTGGGGGAGAAATTTGAGCAGAAGCTGTCTGTAAAAAAGGTTGGCAGTGGACTCTGGTTCATTGTGGATGATGCCATTTACAATAATTTCTGCATATTGTTGGGGAGTTCCCTGAGGTTACAGACATACCTGTAGAAAGCTTTGTGGTTGTCCTTTGCCTGAGAAACTATTATTTCTTCAAATTTAGCCTTTGAAGTATTGACTAACCCTCTTAGCTGCTTGTTTAGATTGGTCAGGGCCTTTTAGTATGTCTGGTTTTGTTCATCCTATGCCTTGCCAAGATTTTTTTTCTTTTGTTGTGTAATCGATGATATTGTGATTTCACCAGGGTAGCTTGTCTTTTGAGTTTGCCTTATTCTTAATATGAGTGGGCACAGCTTGCCCTATACAGCTATCAATATGGCTGTGCAGAGATTTTGTAAATAGCCCAGCATATGCTATGGTGTTTTCTGGGTTTGTCGGTGCTTGGAATTTAGCCAAAGTGTTGCTTGGTGGAAAGAGTAGGTCCTGAAGGTTTTTGGTTTCACTGGATCCCGGATTTAATTTTTATTTCAAGTAACACTGCCTTATGGTCAGATCTGTTGTGCGAAACCATTACAATGGGTGAGGAACATCACCCCCCCCCCCCCATGTTCGTGAGTACACAGTGAAGGATGTTTGTACCCCTGGTAAGAAAATGTACCAACTGTTCCAGGATATTGGTATTAACAAAATATGTATGCGAAACAGCATTGATTTCTCCACTGTATATCAATCTTTGTCAAAATGCTATACTCTATTCCCATGTATGTTATTTGTTTCCTCTGGGCCTGGGTGGTGGCTAAAAAGTGTGTGGTGACCAGTTCACTTACCCTGTAATTAAAATAATATGAATAAATAAATGATTACTAAGGTCATACAGAAATACTAAGACCTTGTACAGAAGAATCAATTTATTTAATTCATTAATGCCTATGTGGTTTGGAATCTAACACCTCTAGCAGCCTACAAATAGTTTACATTCCAGAGAATTTTCTGAAAAATAAACTTAAAAAGCATAAAACAAACAAATGTAAATATTTTGTGAACAGTAAAAGCTCTTAAAACTGTACAAATAATGTTATCAGCAAAAAGTATTCTTTACAGTGATAATAGTCAGTGCATTCATAGTATTTTCCATAATAGTGCACACAAACCACGAATTATAGTTCTATAAACTTTCTCAAACAAGTTTTCCTATATTGAAAACTATTTAACCTAGACATATATTGTGAGAAAATGCTTGTTAACCAGGCGTATTTCACATGGCAACAGTAAATTCATCTGTAACTGCATGCTTACTGAGATATTTACAGAAATATGAAAACACATGCTTAAATGTATAACTGGCAATACAAATAATACTGGATATCCCTCAAGACGTGCAGCTTACAGTGCAAATACCAAATACAGTTTTCTTCAACGATATCTAAGGTTTCACCTAATGCCATGCAACAGTTTCTAAGACTTGGTTTTTGAAGTATCAAGTACATATGGAAATATTGTTTATTTTCATAATTACTAACAAATAGCTAGCATTATTTCCGGCACAGTGACTCCCACATTGATGTTTCACACCAAACACCTCAATAAAATGTAAGTCTCTCATTTATGAATATCTGAACAAAAACATAAAATTATGAATAATAAGTGGCAAATAAAGATTAATTTCTCCACTCCAGGCCATCCTAAACTAATAGTCTTAGTGTCATTTTGATAATAACTACTTGCCTTTCCTAATACTCCCTATTATTAGCTGCCAAGTCACTTAGTTAAAGAAGACAGACCCAATAAAGTTCTAGATACCTTAAGGAGATATTGGTGGGAGCTGGAAGTAAACAAAAAAAGCATTATAGGCTTGAGTGTGGTAAACCAATAACGTGTTGGCTAAAAGAAAGTAAAATGTGCAAGATAGCTTGAGTCCATTGTAATGACAAATGCTGAATAAAATGTGTGAAGATGCATCATTAATAAAATCCAAAATTATACAAATTGCAAAATGTCAATATTCACAACTTTAATTCTTGTACCAAATAAAAACTGCTATAGTCTGATACAGCCAGATGAACTTGGAATTTTATGATTGTGAAAATATCACAGTTTATATACAATTATGTATCTTGCAGCTTCAGTATGCATAACTGACTGCAAAAAGAGTAACATTAAAAATAGAAATAACAATAAAAATGAGTGATATGAAGCCTCAAATGTGCCATCATGTTTCTCAGGTTCACGAAAAGAAGCATATTTTGCCCTATGTAATAATTAAGTACAGAGTAAAATTTAGATACTTGGCCAAATGAAGGGTGTGCTGAAAACTATAAACAATAGCTCTCAAACTCTTATCACAAGAGTGAAAGACAAAGACAAAACTAATCCAACGCAAATGTCCCAAATTAGAGGCAATTTTTAAAAACTGATATGGCTCACTTTGGAGGTAGACTACATAATTTATTTATTAGTATACATTTTCTGATGTGTAGTAACTGTCCAAATGTAGCTAATACATTTTGTATTGTCATTCTGAAAGCTGTATTGCAAAAGCACACATTTCATGAGGGACAAAAAATTGAGGAAAAATTAGGCACATTTGAAAGACACTGCAAACTACTTTGCAATGACGTCAAGAAAACTTTATCTATCTTTACATTTTCAAAAATGCACTAATTATTTATTTTCATATGTTTACCAGGAAAGTCTGACTGGGCAAAATGCTTCTTTTCAGTGGAGGTCTGGAGAGAAAAATCTCACTAGAAATAATAGCAGCAGTACATATACAACACAGAGCATACTCGGGTAATATTTAGCAGCATTACATACAAAGTTCCAAGAGAATGATTTATAGCAGTACTATACAATATACAGAATGCTCAGGAAACAATTAGCAGCATTACAAATAGGATAAATAAAGCACATCATTATGAAATAAACAGCTGTTCTTTGCAGCAACATAGTACTTGGTAGAGTATATTAGGTCAGATATAATCCTGTGCATTTTGTCAAAAGATGAGTAGAAAACAGAACAAAAAAATAGAAGAGGTAGTTTAGGAATGATTTAGCCTGAAGAACAGCAGAGGCATAGCCAGGAGTCAAGCATAAACAGTTTTAATTTATCTTTTAAAGATACATATGCCCATAGACGGCCTTAGGCATAGGCCAACTAGGCGGCCGCCTAGGGTGCCGCTGTAGCAGGGGCACTTTTCCAGTATTTATCTGGTGTAGGGAGACCAGGATGGGGGCACCAGGTGGTGTTGTAGGGGGTGCCGTGGAGCCCCTTTGCCTAGGGTACCAGTTGACCTAAGGCCACTCCTGCATGTGCCTGAGTGGAGGGTGAATTGAGTTCCAGGATTTTGAAATACAATTGGAGTAAAGAGAATTTCCTGCTTCGTTGTGAGCTTTGTGAATTTAAAGGAGATGTTTTTCAGTAGAGCAAAGAACTCTAACACTACAGTGGACTTGTAGCATACTGCTTAGGGCAGAGCATTGTTCAGGGTGAAAGACTAATCTATGTGCAAACTGAAGTTGACAGTAGGTGAACAGGTGATGTAGCTCAATCCAATTCAGGTGCCTAAGAGCAATACAGTAATATGTGAAGTATAGCTTGTTGGTAACCAGTTTGGCTATTTTAGTACAGCATTGCTCTACTTTAGTTCTCAGGACAGACAGAAGGTTGGCGAAAATAGGAGAAGCATACAAAAGTGTACACAGCAGGTACATGTATGCAAATGTTATTCGGCTGCTTTCAGTCAGATATTGTTTGGCTCTATATAGCTTTTTTTGATTACTCATTGGAGATGGAGATTGAATGTCATGGTGTCCTCTACTATAACCCCAAGCAATTTAGTAATGCAGACTACCTCAACATTTGTGCTCTTTGCACACATGATTCGAAAGTTAGCTCTGAATTCAGTATGAGACTTAGCAATGAAAAGGAGAAGTTTTATCTTTTTTGAGTTTAGTATTAGGTCTGATTTTGCTAGCCATTTGTTTATGGAAGAGAATGAATTTTGTGTGAGCTGTTGAAGAAGAACTGAATTTTCTCAAGAGCAGATAATCATTGCACCATACACTGGACTAGTTTGGCACATTTTGAGGCACTGCATAAATTATTGACAAATATATTAAACAAGAATGTCCTAATAATGAGCCTTGAGGATCACCAACAGAAACTGGTTAAAAGGTTGAGATGCTAGATTGCCATTAACAGCTTGGGACTTGTAAGAAAGATAGCTGAGGGATTGAAGAGACTGGAGTAAGACAGATCAAGGGAGGCTAGCTTATGGAGCAGTTTACTATGAGAGACGGTGTCAGTGGCTTTAGATAGGTCCAAGAAGAGGGCAGATACAATACTGCCTGTATTGTGGCTATGATTAATATTTTAGAGAAATCTAATACTGCAGTGGTGGTTGTGCGCTTTAGTCTAAAGCTGTACTAAGTGGGAGAAAGGAGGTTATTGGTAAAATGTAGTTGAGAAAAGAATGGATGCATTTTTCTAAGATTTTTATGGGGAGAGTGTGACTATGGGTCTATAGTTGGAAAGATCAGTCATATTTCCCCTTTGTGCAGGCGTACAATGAATGATTTCTTCCACAGGAATGGAATTAAGACTGTTGAATGCATCCAATAATGAGAACTGAGGCAGTGTAAGCAATGGCATCTGCTGTGATTTTTTTGGTATTCAGCAGGTTATCTGCAGCAAAGATGATAAAACCTTTTTGGAGGTGCTTTTTAATGACAGAGGTTGGGACACTGTTGCTAGAGAAAGTGTTATGGCTGCACACTGACTTGAATGTTAAGTTGGGTTAAATGGTTAGTCTCTATATTAAGTAGTGATTTAATGGTATCAATGAAATGTGAAAGTGTCTGAAATTTTGGAGATTTTGTTCATTTTGTTAACTTGACTTTTTCCATTCCTTATCCCTATCCTGCATTAATTTTTTAGTTGTTGCAGACAGCGAGACAGTGTTTTCTTTAACCCTCTTTCTGCATGTGGGTGCCACTTTGTTTAGAATATTGATGAAGGCAGTATGAAATAGGTGGACTGTACTGTCTAGGGGAGGGAGTAGTTTTGAGAGTACTTCAGCTTACTAAAGTAAGAATCGTTAAGAAAGTTTCTTTATTAAAGATTGTTATATTCATACTTCTTTAAAATTGTATTTTTTGGGTTAAGCAGTTGTCTGTCTAAAGGCAAAGACTGGTAGATGAACACTAAATGCATCTGGTAAGGTGCCTGAAGATGAAATTTTATCAGGTTTGTTTGTTAGAAAACAGTCCAATGTTTATTTGTCTTACTCAAGTAGCTGTTCATTTAGTACAGCATCTTATTTACACTTCAGTATACATTTATAGCAGCAGTTACTATCCTTCTAAGCAAATTATAATAAGCTGTCTGTAGACTCTCTACATACATGGCATCAATTACATGGCCTTTTGGTTAATCATAGTTGACTGATTCAGTGAATACATTTAAAATGAACATCTGCTATACCAATGACACTTTTGTGATTTTCTACCAAAGTTAATAAAATATCAGAAAGAAGAGTTATAGATCTATTATCTTCTTTAAGTCTGTCAACTTTATAAAGAAAACTTGTTAAGTGAAGATGGGGCTTCTTCATTGGTGTATTTCTAAAGTGGGACTTGCTGTTAGTTTCTTGTGAAGGGGTGTTTTACAAGCAGGATGGTGCCTCTGACATGGTGAAACTGGGAGCTGATGAACATCTTAGAATTATGCAGTAATTTTGTCCTCTGTAACATTTTAAGTATATCTGATATTGGCTGGCCAAATAGATAGCTCCTGATACAGATACAGATGGCAAACATCAATAAATAATAAGTACTAAATAAATAAATATCCTTGAATTTTTGAGTACGTTATTTTCTTTGTCAATGGTTCTAAATATAATGCAAATAATAATGAGAAGGACACCCCTGCCTGGTTCCTCTGCTCAAGCAGAATTTATCAGAGAGGACCCCACCCACTTTAATTTTCACCTCCCATCCCTCATATTCTCCTAATCAACCTTAGCATTTTTCAGGAAATGCAAATGCTTCTATTGCCCTGCTCATAACGTCCCAGTTTTATGCCGTCAAAAGCTTTCTCTGCATCAAGGCCCACCAACAACAATGGTATTTTCTTATATTCTGCTTCCCTCTGTTAACGTTGTCAAACGTTTGCCTCAGAATGTAGCACTTAGCACTTAGTACTTCCTTTTTGGAGTACCAAAAAAGAGAACAAATATCGGTAAACTGGTAGTTCTCTGTCATGCTGCCACCACATCAAAATAGACACTGCAATGCCTACACTAGTTGTGACAAAAGGAGTTACTGCCAACACAGCTAGCTGGAATTTTGTAAATAATTATATGTCATTTGTGAATATCAGCATGATTTATATAAGATGCTTGTGTTACAACTGTTTTAGAACTGTATGTCATGTGTATATCAAACTGATTTGTACAGACTTGTGTGCTGAAAAGGTATTTGTAAAGTGCTTGAATATGGACTGTATCCAGTGTGCCTACTGCAGAGAACAGAAATGTACATACACTATTGTAACTGTTTAAATGTACATGTTTTAACAGAGGAAACTGGAGGATTAACTTCAGTCCAGCAAACTTTAGATAAATATCTGAAATTAAATCACTTTATAAGCTAGGCAATAAAGATACTATTTCACAGACTTCAAGGCAGCCAGAGACACAAAGTGTGTACTAGGAAGCTTTCTGTATTGTCTTTGGGGTGAATTAATTGCCACTCAGGAAGAATGGAAGTGTTTGGTTGTTTTACGACCTGCAGAAGCTCAAAAGATCTTAGCAAAAGCCATGGTGTATGCATTTTTATGGGTAGGTGCTAAATACTGCCAGCTGTCAGCAATGACAACTAGAAGTCAGATGACCTGCAGAAGCTCAAAAGATCTTAGCAAAAGCCATGGTGTATGTATTTTTATGGGTAGGTGCTAAATACTGCCAGCTGTCAGCAATGACAACTAGAAGTCAGATGACCAGAAATTATGTCATTCTGCAAGCTATCCCAGCAGTAATATTGTAGATATTTTTTGAGAAGTCTCTTACTGAGACAGAGCATTCTGTATTCTATCATGGACCTGACAACAACAGAAGAACCATTTACCACATCATCTGCCTTGCTCTATGAAGTATGCAATTAGGGGGAAAATAATTATCTTAGATACAGTCAGGAATATAATGAAGCTTAGTTTAGATATTGCTTTTTCTTTATTTGTCTGAGCCTGTCCTGCGATGTTACTTTAAATATTTCCTGTGATTTGAACTCTGATGACAATGTGAATATATACTTGGTATTTTCTTGTTCTTTTACTATTTATTATTAAATATATTTAAGCCTTACATTTTGGCTGATCTTTGTAGAGATATTTAAGTTTTTGACAGTACTTGGATATTTATTTGTGACACTGTGTGGGCCACTCCTAACCTGCTCTTGCTCTTGTTCAAAACTACCATTTGTATTAATATTAATATTAAACAGTAAGACTGGACACCCTTTGTTAAGGGCATTATGGTAGCTGGCAGGAGTGACTGGTGGCAGTGGTAATTACCTTATAGTCTGGAGGGGGCATAGCAAGCAAACCTCTGCCAGCCATTCCCAGGTGTGTGTGTGTGTGTGTGTGTGTGTGTAAATCAAACCTCAAACAGTGTGTATGCCAGCTACTTGGGCAGGGACACTAAGCACTGGTTGGACAGGGAGGGTGCTGGAGGTCTTGGCAGCTGAGATCTCAACTCTATGAGACTGTGCCAGTGGGGAGTCTTATTACAGATATGGAGGAAGAGGGAGAAACCAGCCCCATACTGACTGTAGTCAGTGTGTGCTCTTAAGGGAAATTGCACTTGATGCAGAGAGCTGCATCTAGAAATACTGTGTGTGTACCTGTTATCCTCCCAGTGAATGTCCCCCCCCCCCCGAAGGTGCCAGTGATGAGGGTTGAGGCTCCTTAATTACTGGCCCAGAGGTGGGACATCCACATCACATATTGCTTGGCAGTGGTGGGTTGCCACATATTTATTGGATGGCAGTGGTGGGATCACCACATCACATATTGGTAACT